>NW_011902515.1:0-2453 GCF_000151845.1 Pteropus vampyrus | reverse complement strand
ACACGGGAACTCCCAGCCCTCTCTGATGCTCTGGGCTACTCTTAACCCCCATATCCCTCTCTCCCTTCCAGGCCGTGACCCTTGCTCCAGCTGTTAAGCCACCCCCTTAAACACATCACAGTCATGCTCTGTATACACAGAAGAGTTGTTTGAGCAGATGTTTAATATACGAAACAAAAATTGCTATTATTTTGTTGAATAGATCCCCAAGAATCTGAAGCCATCTGTTTGCAGTATCCCACCCTGGGGCCTAAAAATGCTGCCACCTTCTGTGGCGAAAACATGACCACCCGAGAGCTGTTCAAGCATATTTGTAAACAGTTCTACCCTGTTTCACTGAAAGCTACAAGCAACCCCCATGCCCCCAACCTGCCCACTGATGGGCCTCATGGATGAGAAGAGACAGAGCATTGAATTCTGCATTCTGGTTTAGAGTTTACTTGGTCCCACCTTGGTGTTTTCTTTGATTCCTTAAAAAGAAGGAAGGAAGGAAAGGAGGGAGGGGGGAGGGAGGGAAGGAAGGAAGGGAAGGAAAGGAAGGAAGGAAAGAAGGAAAGGAAGGAAAGGAAGGAAGGCAGGCAAAGAAAAAGACCTCTTTTACTCTGAAGATGACTCTCCTGCCATTTGTACTCCTATGAGATCCATGTCTCACCACCCCGCTACCCCTACTGGCCTTCCTCATGCTAAAAGAATGCCGTTTCCTTCCTCAAGAGGCAAGATCAATTCCTCTGCTATTGCTATGCCATCATCATTAGTAATTTCTGTGTTTTCCCCTCTGACTACAGCAGGGAAATCCTGGACGATGCGATCGAAGTATAATGAGGTTTGCTTTTATACATTTTTTCTTCACTTTTCATTACACAATTAATACAGTATGCCATTATTTTAAAAAACATCTCAAAAAGTAAATGAAAAGAATTCTTTATACTAAAACCCTATAGGACACAGTTAAAGTTGTGCTCAGATGAACATTCATAGCTTTAAATACTTTTATTATTCATAAAAGACCAACAATAAGGAATTAAGTATTCAACCTAAGAAATTAGGAAGACAGCAAAAAATAAGAGGGAAAAATAAGATGAAAGCTGGCATTAATAAAATGGGGAAAATACTAAAAGGATAAATAAAATTTGTTAGAAAAAAAACAAATCAAATGAGAAAATCTTAAGTAAAGGCAAGTGTGAGAAAGCAAAGCAAAGAGAAAAAGCAAAAATATTCAACATTAGGAATAATTATTTTAATAAAATAATTATTAAAACTATTATGGTAATAAATTAGAATAACAAAAGGAAATAGATGATTTTTTTCTAGCAAAATACAAGCTATCAAAATTGACCCCCAAAATAGAAAATTTTAACAGCCTAAGAACCATGGAGATTAGAAAGATCATTAAAATGATTGCATTCCAAAATAATGGGACAATCTAACATTAAGTACTTCTTAAGGTGACACAATGGAAAATATACAACACCACCTATGTTGTATTCCAGCCCCAAAATGTTCAACCTGAATCTAATCATGAAGAAACAGACAGACAAATCAAAACAAGATTAACGAAGTACAAAAACAAATTAAAGAAGAAAAACGGTGGGATATTCTATAAGACAATTGATTTAGACTCTGAAAAAAATCGAAGTCATAAAAGGAGGTGGAGAGAAGCAGAACGATTCTGGATGAAAAGATTAAAGAGCTATGACAACCAGATTCGCTGAAGGATTCTGGATTAGATCCTAGAGGTTTTTTTTTAAAAAACAGCTAAAAGGACATTATTGGGACAGTTAGAGAAATCTGAATAAGTTAATGTGCTAGATAATATTATATCTAGTTACTGCTGGTTGGGGTAATGACATTTTCTTGGTCAGGATAATGGGATTTTGTTTATATACAAGAAAGTCCTAAATCTCAGGAGATAGCATTTTTAAAAACTTTAGTTAGGAATGAAGTGTTTGATGTTTTCGTTTCACCTTTCAGATGGTTGAGCAAAGAAAATTTAAGTGTGGTGTGCGTGTGATCCAGAGATGCAGGGCCGCTACAGTGATATAAGGGATTGGTAACAGGGACCAGACCTCATGCAGTCGTGGGTGCTGGTGAAACGGAATGTTCAAGGCCTTGACACCTGCTGGTGACTGGAAAGGAGAGATGGCTGTATCATGGGGAGAGCAAGGACAAACTGGGACATCTGTCCCTCACCCTCTCCAACTTCAGTGAAACAGTTGACCTGCAAGAGAGCTGGTGTCCTTTGCAGAGCTGTACACACACATAGCTGGCCCAGGACTCAGAAGCTAGTCTCTTAGCAGGAACCAGAGAAGACACAGGCCCTGGTGCTGCCCAAACCAACAAGGCAAGTTAGCAAGCAGTCCAGTGACAACCACGTGCCAGCTACAGCAGGGCCTGAGGCCCTCCGCCCAAGCGCAAAGCATAAAAAATGGCTGCTCCTTCTAGACCTTGAGCAC
>NW_011902514.1:0-2075 GCF_000151845.1 Pteropus vampyrus | reverse complement strand
ATTCTAAAATTTTATGCAGAAGTAAAAAATTAAGAAATAAAGTCTCAAATAAACAACCTAACATTATATCTTCTAAAACTAGAAAAAGAACAAATGAAGCCCCAAGTCAGCAGAAGGAAGGAAATTAATAATAATAATAACAACAGACTTAAACAAAATTGAGAAAAGACAATAGAAAAGGTTAATGAAATTGACAACTCTGTGGCTAGAGTCATTAAGGAAAAAAAAAGAAAGGACTCCATCAAAATCAGAAATGAAAGAGAAGAAATTACAAAAGATACCATCAAAATACAAAGGATCATATAAGAATACTATGAAAGATTATATGCCACCAAATTATTTAACCTAGAAGAAATGGACAAGTTCTTAGAAATATATAACCTTCCTCAACTGAATCACAAAAAACTGAATAAATAGATGAATCTAAATAGATGAATCAAAAGTAAGGAAACTGAAACAATCCTCAAAACCCCCCTAAAAAGTGAAATTACAGGACTAGATGACTTTGCTAGTGAATTCTACCAAACATTCAAAGATTTAATACCTGTTCTTCTCAAATTTCCAAAAAAATTTAAGAAGTAATATTTCCTAACTTATTTTATGAGGCCAAGATTACCCTAATACCAAAACCTCTCTCTCTCTCTCTCTCTCTCTCTCACACACACACACACACAGAAAAAGAAAAAGAAAAAAAGAAAACTATAGACTAATATCTCTAATGAATACAGACGCAAAAATCCTAAACAAAATACTAGTAAACCAAATACAATATGTTAAAAAATTATACATCATGATCAAGTGGGGTTCATTCCAGGGACACAAAGATGGTTCAACATCCACAAATTGATCAGTGTATTACAAAAAGGATAAAATACCTAAGAACAAACCTAACAAAGCTTGTGAAGGACTTATACACTGAAAACTATAAGATATTATTAAAAGAAATAGAAGAAGACACAAAGAAATGAAAAGATATTTTGTGTTCATGAATTGGAAAAAACAACATAGTTAAAATGACTTTATTACCCAAAGCAATATACAGATTTAATGCAATCCCCCATCAAAATCCCATTGGCATTTTTTTAAAGAAATAGAACAAAAATCATCAAATTTGTATGGAAGCACAAAAGACCCCAAATAGCCAAAACAATCCTGAGGAAAAGGAAGAAGGCTGGAGGCATCGCTCTGCCTGACTTCAAATTATACAACAAAGTGACAATAATCAAAACAACATGATATTGGCAGAAAAACAGACACACGGACTAATGGAACAGAACTGAGAGTCCAGAAGTAAACTTCTGTATACATGGACAAATAATTTTTGACAAAGGAGCCAAAAACATACCATGGAGAAAGGAAAATCTCTTCAATAAATGAGGCTGAGAAAACTGGAAAGTCACATGCAAAATAATCAAACTAGACTGCTGTCTGCATATACAAAAATTAACCTAAAATGGATAAAAAAACAAATATAAGACCTGAAACAATAAACCACATAAAAGAAAACATAAGTACTAAGCTCATGGACCTTGGTTTCAGAGAGAATTTTATGAATTTGACCTCAAAGGCAAGTGAAGCAAAAAATAAATAAATAGGACCATATCAAACTAAAAAGCTTCTGCACAGCAAAAGAAACCATCAACAAGACAAAGAAGCAACTGTTTGGAAAAAGATATTTGAAACAATTCCTCTGATATAGATCTAATATCCAAAATACACAAAGAACTCAACAATCATATTAA
The DNA here is from genome assembly GCF_000151845.1 of Pteropus vampyrus. Classification (NCBI taxonomy): domain Eukaryota; kingdom Metazoa; phylum Chordata; class Mammalia; order Chiroptera; family Pteropodidae; genus Pteropus; species Pteropus vampyrus. Next base: position 333 of record NW_011902514.1, on the reverse strand, counting down.
AAAATAGGCAGAGAAACTGATAGAGCCTTCTCTTAAGAAGACATACAAATGGCCAACAGACATATGAAAAGAGGCTCAATTTCACTAGCTATTAGGGAAATGCAAGCTAAAATCACAATGAGATACCACCTCATACCTGTTAGAATGGCTATCATTAGCGGGGCAGGTTATAGCAAGTGTTGGAGAGGTTGTGGGGAGAAGGGAACCCTCATACACTGCTGGTAAGAATGTAAGTTGGTATAGCCGCTATGGAAACAGTATGGAGGTTCCTCAAAAAATTTAAGAAAAGAATTACCATATAACTCAGCAATCTTTCTTCTGGGTATTTACCCC
>NW_011902513.1:0-3032 GCF_000151845.1 Pteropus vampyrus | reverse complement strand
GACATCGGAGCCTGACACCCAGCGTGTGGCCCCTCCGATTCAGCATCCATGAAGCAGGCCCCCAATCTGTGTACGCAGGCGCTTCCCAAAGTGCTACGGGGCGGGATGGGAGTGGGGTCTGATGTTCTTCTTCACGCTTTTCTGAAAGTTCTAAATTTTCTGCCATTACATGTGTTGGTCTTATCATAGGGGACGAGAATGATGGATGTTTTTAAACAATTGGGACCCACCCATGAAGCAGCCCCCCTGTGGGGCCGGTGTGGGGGGCACGGAGAGGGGCACCCGCGCTGAGCAGAGCGGGGGGCGGAGTCAGCGCCACTACCTCTGGGGTCTGCCACGGAGACCCGTCTCCAGGCCAAGCGGCCCTGACCTCCGCGGGCATTACCCGCCGCCCCTCCCGGCTCTCAGAGCCATCGGGGTGGAGACCGCGGAGCGGGATCCAGAACCCTCACCCGCACATCTATTGAGCTGTGATAAAAGGGCATCGACCTTGATGAGAACACAAGGTCAGGGTCGCAGGAGGAAATCGCCACGAGCTCCCAGCGAAACGTCTCTGGACACATAAAGCTATATAAATGTACATGCGAGGCCACTGACGGGAATCAGGGGTGCCTGGGGCAGACCCCTAGCCTTTAAGGGAAAACGTAGTGCTTTTCCACAGAGCCTCCCGGGGCGCGATAGAAAGAACCAGAGTATTTGGGGTGCGTGGTCTCCCTCCCCAGGCTCTCGCCTGTCTGACTATCTGCTGCGGCCTCCACTTTGGTCCCTGCCCCCTACCTGGGATCCCCAGTCCCAAAGCACCGCCCCCCCCAGCACTCGGCCACACAGAGGGAGCGCCCTGCCTGCCCTGCCCTCCGGCCGTCTTTCCTTCCTGATGCCACACTGCTCAGCAGAGCCAGCACGCCTCTGGTGGCCGCATGACGATGTCACGTCAGCATCACCCTTCTCCGACACCCTGGAGCACATCCTCTTCCCGTGTCGCTTTTACTTTGAGTCCTGAGTTTCCTGACCTCCAAGTGCACACGTGGGAGTCCGCCCTCCGTTAATTAGGTGTTATGACAAAGTCATTCCGACAGGTGCCATTCTGATGTCTGAGAGTGTCTGGCTGAGGGAAGGGAGCGCTGGGGTATCCCCTGGGAGGGACTCCAGGGACTGGAGCTCAACCCCACCCCTCTTTTTCCTTATATGGAAATTCACATACTGTGAAATGAACCATTTCAGAGCACACAACTCCGTGGCATCGAGTGTGTTCAAGGTTGGTGTGCGACCACCATCTCTGCCTGGTTCCAAAACACTTCTGTTGGTTGCCCCAAGGGAAGCCTGTCCCCGTTAGCTGTCGCTCCCCACTGCCCTGCCCCCCGCCCTGCAAACACGAAGCTGCTTTCTGCCTCTGCGGATCGGCCTGTTCTGGGCATCTCGCATGGATGGAGTCACACAGCGTGCGACCTTTGGGGTCTGGCTCTGTCATTCGGCATCGTACGATCTCTTTGTCTTGCAGATGAGGAGGCTGAGACCTGCAAGGTGAGGTGACCTGTCCAAGCTCACACGGCTCATTGTTGGGAAGGAAGGAACAGACCTCCCCCAGAACAAGGGGAAAATGGAGCCATGGTCGGCAGCCCAAGGTCGAAATGAGGTAGAGCAGACGACACGTCATCTGGAACTCGGAGGCAAGGTACGTCCTGACGCCTGTGCACTGACTGAATAGCAAGCGTCTCGTTTGAGGACCGTTTTGGGGTGTCTGCGGAGCACGCAGGAGACCCATCACCTGGGGGAGAATCGCTCCTTTCCGGGGGCGTCCAGCTTGGTTGGCCCCGAGCACAGGCTCGAGTCTGAGCTCCCATCACGCTTCTCCGCGGGGGGCTTCCGGACAAGTCCTTCCGCCTCTCCGAGGTGTTCCCCTTCATCGCTTAGGTGGCCGTGAGGGTTAGACACGTCGGTGCACAGCAAGCGCCAGGCGCAGTCAGCGTGGTCAGGGCCAGCCGGTAGTACCGTCACATCGTTGTCACAGGAGGCAGGAGCTGCTTCCTTCCCGGGTCTCGTCCCAGCCGTGAGCACAGCCACGCCGGCCGGCCACATCCTTGCTCTGAGGTCAGCGCCTAACGGTGGAAGGGTCTTCCTGCTGTGGAGGCCAGGCTGGAGGGAGGTGGGTGACAACAGCGGCCTCCCAATCGATTGGCGTTTGTCGCCATGTCCAAGAAGGGGCAGAGATTGGAAGGCCAGGCCGGGCTCATCTGTGTCCCTGGTCCCCTGGTCCCCGGGCGCTGCCCCTGTAAACCGTCCCCTATTACCTGCTTCTCGCTACCCCTGCTCCTGACAGAAAGCGCTGGAACATCCGCCTTCCTCTGGAGAGCTGTTTCTCTGCCACTCAAGGATTCTATGTACATAGCAATTACTGGTTTACAAACGTATCTGTCTGCTGTGTGCCCACCAGCAGGTGTAGATCACCCTGGGGCTTTCCCCACCCCTCTGTCCACCTGTCAGCCACATGTGGTCAGCCTCCTACATGGGATTCAGGAAGGCCACTGGCCTGGGCTAACCTTTGGCCTTTTATTTTTGGCCAGGGGAGATGGGGGACAGGCTGATGGCTTCAAGGCCTGGCTGGTGGAGAAGGTTTGTGATTTCTACACGGCCTATCGCAAAGAGCCCGAAGGCCCTGCCGCCCGCCCTCCCCTCCTCTCTCTGCACAGTGGGGCACGGAGGGAGGAGGCCGGGGAGTGCGGGGTCACCCCTGGTTGTGCAGAAAGGGTGGGAGACGTGGCTCCTTTGAGCCCAAATGGGGACAGGCCTGTCCTTTCTATTCCTTTGCCGCATAAAGCCAGGCCGAGGCCCGAGTGCCAGGCAAATGACAGGGTCCGATATTCATTAGCACCTCCTGAAAGCTGCAGAGAAGACTCATTTGGGAGTGTCACCCCCACCGTCCCCCAACTCCACAGCGGTTATTCACATAATAACCTGACCCTCAGGTTACCTTTCATTGACAAACACATGCGAAAACACAAAAGCAGCCGGCGAAGTCTCATCAATATATATCG
>NW_011902512.1:0-1101 GCF_000151845.1 Pteropus vampyrus | reverse complement strand
CTTACTGTCCAACTGTCTGGTAATTTATGACAGTTCTGCCTTCTCATATAAAAACACATTTTTTGATTATCGAAGTGGTGGCTGCACACTGCACAAAAAAGTGGGTTTTTTTAATTTGTTTGTTTGTTTGCAGCTTTGTGAAATAAAAAATTTAGAAAAATGTCAAATGCCCACCACCAGAATAAATAAATTGTGATATATTCATATAATGGAATAATATACAACAGTCATAAAAAATGCACTAACTTTTTATGTAGCAATATAGAACTCAAAAACAAAGTTGAATATAGAATGATATGTATAGTAGAATACTATTTCTATAAAATAAAAACCACACAAAAATACTATAGGCTATCATTGGATACATATATGTAGTAAAATTACTTAAACATTGACAGAAAGGATGTACTTCAAATTCAAAAGTTGCTTTGCGGAGGAAGGGCAAAGGGAAGGATAAGAAGGAGAATTTGTATCTGAAATGTTTTCATTTTTAAAAAGATATGAAGCAAGTATGACAAATATTAATAGTTCTTAATTCTGGAGGGTAGGTACATGGATGTTTATAATGTTATTTTCTTTCATTATTCATATTAAAAGATTCATAATAACAAAATACAAGTAATTTTGCTCATTATGAGTCCAGATGGTGCCACTGGCTTGGTTTGAGCTTGGAGGAGATCATTCAAGGCAAAATTTGGAGCAAAGAAAACCTGGGAATGGTGTTAATTATTTAGCACCTTCATTCACTTTGAAATGTGAATTCCACTCTTATGAGGGGATTGAGGCTAAAACCCTGACAACACTTTGATAACAGGAGACCTGGCTGTCCCAGATGGACTCCTCTTCACCTTTGACCCTGAATGGGCCTCCTTCCTGGCATTTGTCAGTGTAGGCATCTGACAGATCTCTCCTGTTTTTCCAACTGATGGCTACTAGCTTTTAGGGATAGGGTTGATGACACTTGCAAAACAGTTCTTGGTATTTGCTAGTTCACTTTTGTCCTCAGGGCTGTTTACTTGTTGTTTTAGTGTTGTTTTGCTGTGCTGACAATCTGCCTAAGGAGCCTGATAACAGTAAACTAAACAGGTCACTAAGTAAGAA
>NW_011902511.1:0-2207 GCF_000151845.1 Pteropus vampyrus | reverse complement strand
TGGGACGTTTTAAGTATGTTTATTTTTATCACCCCGGCTAAATTGTAAACTCCCCAAAGACAGGGCCAAATATCTTCTCTACAAGAGCAAAGATCTGGGCACGTTAGGGGAGGAGGATAAATGCTCGTTAATTAATCATAAAAGGTGCATCTGCTCTCTTCCGTGTCTGCCCCTGGATCACGAAGATGGCAAGAACAAGACGTAGAATTCCTCCAGGGTGTTTAAGCCTTCAAAGTCTCTTGTCTCAAAGGCTTTGCCTTCTGCGAAGGTGAACTATGATTTTGCTCCCAAAACACTTCCATCATTGGCCAAAAGCGATAACATTTTTGAGAAACTCTGAATAAATTATATATGCATGTATCTATAATATAAATATGTATATTTGAGCAGAAACTACTGCGATGTATATACCATGACCACTTAAAATAGCTGCTTCCCTCACTCTCATGCTCCCTTTTCCTTCCCTTTTTATCTGAGTAGTGCATGTTTGATGTACTTATTTTTTATATTTATTATCGATCTGTCTGTCCACAGTAGAATATAAACTGCAACTTTTGTTTGCTTGTATAGTTGGCAACTTTGTGCCTGGTAGGCACTCAAATATGCGTTGAATAAATGAATGAAAGAGGTGACGTTTACGAGGGGAAAGGACTTGGGGCTGGGGATGCAGCACCTCTCCAGCCTCGGCTGAGTCAGGAAGTAGCGCTGATGGTTTCAGGGCTCCCTTTCCCCTTCTGTGTAACAGGAGGGGAGGTGTGTGGGTTACGGGTCGTTGACGTCTCTGCCGACGTTCGCGTGATCCACAAACAGAAAGGACTCTTTGAATACTCCATCGAACCATCTTCTAGAAAAATGTTAAAACGTATCTTTTTAATGGTGGTAGATTTTCAAAAATTTTCTGAAATTACTTTTTTTTTTAAGTTTCAAGTTATGGTAGGATAGAAGAAACCTTTCTTGGAGTAAAGGCTACGGGTCCTGGTCCTGGGTCTGCCTCAGACCTACTGTGTGGCCTTTGACTAGTTCATTAACCTCTTTGGAGACAATTTTTTTCTGTAAAATAGAGATGAATAATTAGCAACGTTGCTACCAAGAGAACGCTACCGAGGGAATGCATAGAAAACACAAAGCTCTGTGCAACTGTTAATTAATATTGTAATTATTATTCTTATAGTTCTGAAGATTGCCTCAGGGCAGGACACTGAACCATCTGTGCTGTGATTGGCCGGTTTTATTTTCTAAAATACAATAAAAGTGACTTGACAAAAGATGAAATGAAAAAACTACAAGCCCAAATTAAAGATTTATTTTTAGAGTTAATAGACAAAATATTTCTCTGTCAGATTGCTGTAAATGTTTAAGAACACTTACTCACAGTTGCTGGTCATGGAATGGCGCTAGCTGGCACTTAGATGACCTCTGATGATTCTCCCGGTTCAATTACTACAACCAGTGACTGATCAGAGAGGTATATGTTTTTTTTTTATTATTCTCTGTTCTTAGCTTAACAGTTGTTAGATTTCCCCCATGGCGAATTGTCTTAGACAGATTTTTATGTATGATAAAATTCATACACAAAAATCAAGTGAACTCATAGAAAAATTTGATAGGACAAAAGCACCGATAGAGAAAACACAGCACTGGAAAATCTTCTAGAACGACAGTTCGCCCCCTCGTTTTAAAATTTCATTCAAGTATACGGCACGGACAGCAGGGAGCCTGTCACGGTGGTGCGGGCATGTCCTCGAGTGCACGCATTTACCCGCTCTCCTTAGGGGCTTCTCCGAGCTTCCCTTACCACCCCGAAGCATGCTGCTAGCTGAGCGGGAAGGTAACTTTGAAGCGACGGGAAAAGGTGAGTGGAAGTGGCTTTTACAGACTACTGGAACTACTTGTAGTCACCATATGGGGCTTGTTAGTGACCTTCCGAGAACTAGTCTGTATGAGTGATAATCAAATTAATTGTCCACCTTAATGATATAGTGCCAGAGACTCAGGGTGAGATTCATCACATGCACTTGCTTGAAAATTTTGAGGCAGAAATTGTGGTAGCTTCTACATTGCTAACACGAGTGTGGCAAATATGGTATGATTTCTGCAAATTGCAGCTGACACATAAAAGAAAGTTTTGAATATAGAAAAACAGTCGCGGTTTTGATTGGGACTTAAGGAAATGGTCTCCCAGCATTTCTCTCCCTGTGCCCAGCCTT
>NW_011902510.1:0-1318 GCF_000151845.1 Pteropus vampyrus | reverse complement strand
TTGGGACTTCAAACATTTAACTTCTTTGTCTTTATCTCCTCATATGTGAAACAGAAGCAATAATCCTTGCTATGGCTCCCTTATAGAGTAACTTAAGAAAGTCCCTCTAAAAAAATACATGTCAAACATAGAGTTAACTTGTTCAAAACTAATCCTTTTCAAATTGCCTCCTGTGAACCTCCACGGACATGAAGCAGCTGTTTGTTGCCCAGTGCTTACGATCATTACTTTCTCTATCACATGGACGATATAAAGAATCCTGGTATTAGCCTGTCATTTTCTACAATTGCATCTGCAAACCATAGCCCCTAATCACACCAGAAGAGCTGATACCCCTTTCTCCCAGCCACAAACTCTGAGCTTAAGAAAAAGTCACAGTTCAAAGGTTGGGATGCTCTCTTGGAATGGAATATCTTAGATTTCCGTGTGCCATTGTAATTACAATGAGCAAAAGAGACGCATGCCTGTGATTCACCCAGGTCTACAAGTTTCCCCCCAGTAAATGCTGCTCCAATGAATTTGGTGTGTGCGACATCTGGTCACATGCTCATGTGTACATAGTGAAAACTGCTAAAATCTTCACAGATGTTGAGTTTATGTTTATGCATGAGTTTATTGAATTATTTTTTCCCAGAGAACTGGCATTGTTAAGAAAAGGTGAAAAGAGAATTTGAACTCTAAGCTTCTAAAATGAAAAAAGAGAAAAAATAGATGAAACAGAGTTAATAGACCTATATGGCAAACTTCTGGGTTGAACTTTGCCTAAGTCAAGGCCTAAAATTTAGATAAGCTTTTTTTCTATCCCCTTGATTCAAAAAATAGCCAGGCTTTCTCTGGGGCAAAAACAAAACAAAACCAAACAAAACAAAACCAAAAAAACAACAAAAAAAAACCCCACAAAATCAAAGAATACCAGAGAGAAAGTTTTCACCAAAAACCTGATTTCCATAAGGCTGCCTGTTTTAAAATAGTATTTGTTGGTGCCTCTCTGTTATGAGTGCAGTCTGATCCTCATTTCCCAGGAAATCCCACAGGTGAACAGGTGCGGGAGTCGGGGGCAGCGTGGGAAGGGATCACCCAGAAAGGTTTGTAGAATCAAAACTAGGTGACCTTAATTTAAACTACAGTGTTAGGAAAATTATCCTATCATTTATGACTATAATGGTATCCCTACCAGGGAAGACAGTCTATAAAGAAGAAAATGAGCGCTCTGGTATGTTCAATAGGCAAAAAATGGTCTTAAAAGGAAACATTAAGGAGTTGTACCTGCTGTGGTCTGAGAGGACTGAGGAGCGCTCTCCTATTCATACACACACAG
>NW_011902509.1:0-2074 GCF_000151845.1 Pteropus vampyrus | reverse complement strand
TCTTTGTTTTCACCCCGCTCCATCACGTAACTGGGTGGGAGAAGAGGCAGGGTCGTGGGAATTGTACCAAAGCCTGGTTGAGTTGTTTTATGTTTCCCAAACACGTCCCTGGGTCCTGTGGGGTTCAAGGGCTTAAATGGAATAGGACGGGGCTGGGTCCAAGGTTGGAGCTGCATAGCTGAGGGTCCAGCCTCACCCCTGCTCATGACCCCCCTCTGCTTCGGGCATCCCTGTGATGCCCTCGGCGCCTCCACTTTGGGATGGTATCGAAGTCAGCTCTCTGCCACAGACCTGTGTCATTCAGGAAGATAATGACACTGAAGGCATTCTGACGGCTCCGAGAAAATAAGCCGATTCATTTATTTTTTTACTATGACTTTTAAAGAGCAAGACACGATTTCAAATTGTGAACTTTGTGTACATCTGCCTTGATCTGATTATATGCAGACTTATCTCTTTTAAATGTGGTGGTTTCTAAAGCTGATTTCATGATTTATTCTGTATGATTCTATTCTGAAGTTAGTGGATAGAGATACGGGGAGATGCGATGGTCTGAACAGACAAATGTCTCAGGCATTTTTTTAAAAATGCAGCAGCGTGGTGTAGTAGGGAAGAAAAGCTGGACTAGTGGTCGGGAAACGGAATGAGAATTCGGGAGGTTCTGCATCCCTTAGACACACTCCACACCACTTCTGAATCTATGACTGCTTTAGTTCAAAGGGGATCACATCGCCGATCTCACAATTTTGTGTCAAAACGGAAAATACAGATGAAGTGCCGAGTATGCGGTCATTGCTTGGTACATAGCTACCCAGCTTCTACTAAGATCTAAGTGTACCACCATGGAAAGTAAATTCTATCACGATAACTTTCTATGTATGTAAGTTAGTATGTAGCTGTGTCTCCATGAGAAAAAATTGGTTTGGATAAGCTTATTTGAACTTTTATGACATATTTAGTTATAACAAAGAAGGTACGACGATTGCAGAAAGGTATGTACAGGGAACACATAACTAGACCGAATCTCAAAATGAATAACAGAGTTTGGGTAGGTACTATCGAATATTAAATTGTTAGGTTGAAGGCAGCTATGTTGGTTCACTTTCTTATCTTCTACATCACTCATTCCCAAGATAAATTCTGTTTATTGTTCTCCGTGACGAGCGTGCCCATTGTAGTGCTTGTCATTATACTGCTGTATGGGTCCTCTACCACACCGTGGGCCGTCCTGACGGGGGGACCTGCCTGCACTGTGTCACAGCATCATGGTCACGAGGACAAATGCTGGAGTCACATGAGTAGGACCGCTGCCATATTCACCCACCACGTGGTCTTTGGCGAGTGATTGAAGCGATAGAAACTCCATTCTCTTGATCTGTAAGAAGGATGGTGAATATTCGCACTGAGCTTCTAGGGTTACTGTGGGGCCCAGGTGAGTTTTCCGCACTTAGAACAAAGCCGGGCACATAGCAAACAGATCAGTAAGCATCAGCTATTATGTCGTTTCAAAGTACTCAGCAAATGGTAGGCACTCGATGAATGTCAGATGGGTGATTAAATGAATGAAGGAACAAATGAACGAATGACGGACGCCGAGTTTCATAAAGTTGAAACAGTAATCTGATTTCAAGTTCGAGACAGTTGCGCGCCCCGGCTGTCTCATGGCGGGTCTCCGCGGCTCAGCCTGCGGAACGGGCTGGCATCGCAGGAACAGACTCAGGCCCCCTCCACGTTCGATCCCCTGGGATTCCGAGATAAGCACGAGGGATCTTCATTTGAATTCACGCCAACTGTTTTTTTAAAAATACACAACGTCTAAGCCATTGTCTTTATCAACAGGACAACCTGGGATTCAGGCCAAATACTCATAGGAAAAATTACGTGGAAAACAAATCAGGAAAGTGATTCTGCAAAATCATATTCCACGTCGCTTTTGTTCTTCTCCTAGGGTACTTTGACACAGAGAGAGAGAATAGAACTCTTCCTCAAAAAACGATGTCTTGGATATTTTCAATTTCATAAATGCTTTCGTTCCTTCTGGCAACAGCAAAATGAGCCAGCACACAGCATGAGG
>NW_011902508.1:0-2051 GCF_000151845.1 Pteropus vampyrus | reverse complement strand
CTAAATCTTCTCTCTTACTATCACTCTTTCTTCATCCTCAGTGCCTCACGTGGTATCTGTACATACCAGATGCTCAACTTCAGTTGACAAGTAAATGAAATCAACTGAAGAGTGATCTGTATATGGAGCTCTCTGGACTTCTTGTTTCTCCTGCTGCACAATTCTTTGACTCTTGACCACATCTGAGCGACATGTTCCATCTGGGCCACCAAATTTAAGGAGCAAAGGTCTCTGAGAGCAACGTCCCTAGAAAGCAAGGGAATTGGGACACTGTCATCAGATATTTAAAAGGCTGTTGGTGCCTCACCATGGTGGAGGGACAAATAGGTGGGACAAAGATTGATGTGTGCTCAAATCCAGCTCGGCCACTAATGAGCTGTGTGAAGTGGCTTAACTCCTAACTTTCTGTTTCTATCAAAAGGGACTAAACTTATTTTATAGGGTGTTGGGGGATGAAATGAGATGAACAATGAAAAAGCACGTAGCCCAGTGGCTGTTATGTAGTAGGTGCTTATTCATCTGGAGTTGGTTTTGAAAACTACCCTAGAGATACCTCTAGTTAGCACTGGAAACAATGAGTGGAAGATACAAGAGAAAAATAGGCTTCATCTAGAACTTTCTAACAGTCAGAGCTGAACAAAGATGGAACGAGCTCCTTTAAACAAAGTGAGTTCCCTGTCAGTAGACATATGAACATAAAGAGGATTTAAGCATCACATCACAGGTTGGATTAAATGATCCTTAGGGTCCCATCCAGACTTGAAGAGCTTGGATTCTGTGGCAAAATGCACTGTAGTGGACATTTATTGAGTGCCCCCCGCCAAGGATCACATTCCCCTTCTACTTTCTCAAAAGGCCTCTGGCCTCCTTACCAAGCAAATCAGTTCATCTTATCCCCCAGCCACGGAAATGGGTTTGGAAATAAGCATTCCAGACCAAGAAGACAAAAGAAGGTGTTTGCTTGTGGTTCTGGAAAAAGAACTATAGGCGCCATCGGAGAGAGAAAGAATGAACAAGCTAGTCTTAGGATAGGGCTGTCTGATAAAATACAAGACACCCTGTAAAGTTAGAATTTTAGATAAACAAATAGTTTTTTAGTACATGTCCTAAATATTACACAAGATATATTTATACTAAAAAAAGTATTATTGCTGTATATATTTATACTAAAAAAAAATACTGTTAATCTGAAATTCAAATTTAACTAGAAATCCTATATTTTTTTCTTGCTGACTCTGGCAACTGAATGATTTCACAGAGGGCGGAGAAGATAGAAACTAGATTCTTGGTGATATACTTAAGCCACTGGATCAAGCCTTGCCTGACGCTCAACCTTTTGAAACTTTCATATACAAAAAGCAATAAATTCTCTTCATTATTTACTAGATTTAAGGCTAGTTTTCAGTTCCTGAGAACCTTCCTTATCCTGAAAGCTTTGATCTTATTGTGATACAGGACTCGTTAGGATAAAGTTCACTCAGCACCCTTTTCTTAGCCTGGATGCCCTACTCAGGAACTTCCTACTCAGGAACATGCCTCCATACCCTTCTGTGACGGTTAATTTTATGTGTCAGTTTTTCTGGGCCAGGGTATTTGTTTAAACATTATTCTAGGTGTGTATGTGAGGGTGTTTCCGGATGAGATTGACATTTGAATCAGTAGACTAAGTAAAGCAGATTGCTCTCCCCAATATGGATGGACCTCACAAAATCCATCAGAAGCCTGAATAGAATAAAAAAGCAGGGTAAGGGAGAATTTGCTCTCTCTTCCTGTCTTTAAGCTGGACATCAGTCATCTCCTATCTTTGGTCTCAGACTCGATATGTAGCTTACACCATTGGCTCCCCTGGTTCTCAGGCTGTGAACTCACACTGGAACTATGCATCAGCTCTCCTTAGTCTCCAGCTTGTTGACTGCAGATTGTAGCTTCTAAAACCATGTGAGCCAATTCCTTATTTTATATATATATGTATTTGTATTGTGTATATATATGTATATCTATCTATCTATCTATCTATCTATCTATCTATCTATCTATCTATCTATCTATCT
>NW_011902507.1:0-1445 GCF_000151845.1 Pteropus vampyrus | reverse complement strand
GAAGCAAAAGGGAATTGTTCAATACTCATATCTGAGTTTTATTGTTATAGTGAAAAGTATCTGGCTACTACAGTTAGTTTTATGTATACCTCATCTACAGCTACCTAAGCACTCCATTGGGCTGAAATTTAATCAGATACGCTGGTTTCTAGTTAGTAGATTTGTGGTGTCAGTGAGTAAAAAACAGCCCACCTGATGTAATAATTGTTTCATCTCAAATTCAAGTTGAAAAGAAGGAATTTTCTGATAGGTATGAGTTCTCTCACTTTTTATTTTTCATCTTACTTAGACAACATGTTCATTTTATCAAGGACTCATGGCATTAAATTTGGAAGGTTCAAAACATCGGAACTAATTTTTGAGGTGATACTGGAAAACAGCATCACGTCTTTTTAATTAACTTTTTTTCCACTGTCCATAAAAGTCAGCTGAAATTGTTCCCATCATTCTTCACTCTTACGCCCTGGCCCCAAATTTACCTTTCTATTAAAATCTGTCAAATTTCAAGTAAAATACTCTTCCAAATTACATGAAATTTAAAAAAATAAAATTAAGCCACATTATTTTGGCAATGAGGGAAAGGATAAGGTTTACTTGTATACTTTCATTATGACTTGTTTGGATCATCTAAAAAGTCCTGTATTTTTGTACATTTTATTTTCTGTAACAATAGGTAGTATGTATCTTTTGGGGAAGGCAGGAGGAGATCATGTAAAAATGACTTGTTTCCTCAAATGCACATCCGGAGCCCTCTGCTACACAGTAGAGTGTGTAATCCATATGCTGCTAGAGAAATAGTGGAAAGCTGGGGTTAAGGAGGAACTGGGTCTACTGTACGTATAGCTTGTCAGACGGCACCTGGAGTCTTACTTTAGGCTTCGAAGGCCACATTTTAACCCAGCCGCTGTGAATCCAGATAACCCCCAGAGAGGCTCAAGGGCGAAATCCATGCGGCTAAGGTATGTTTAAAGGAGCTGCTGGTGTCCGTGGTGAAGAGGGGCTTTGGCAGGAAGCAGAGCAGCTATCCCTGATGCTTGAAGCTCTTTGGGGGAGAGAAAGACCAGAATGAGTAGGTTTAGAGTCCAACAGCTCAGGTCAGAGTGGAAGGAAGATACAAGAAAGCCAATCTCAGATCAAAATGGAGAAACACATTCTGATGTGCAGAATTGCCCCAAATGCCTCATGAGAAGGTAATCCTGGTAAGAGCTGGTATCTGTAAATCTCTTTAAAGCTTGCAACAGACTTTCAAATGTGTCATTTCAATTTCAAACAAGAATAATAAAACATTATTCTTGTTTTACTGAGGAGAAAACAGAGATTCTGAGAGCTCAAATGACTTTTCCAAAGTCATAGACAGTTGTCCCTTGGTATCTGCGGGGTATTGGTTCCAGGACTCCCCGATACCAAATTCCAAGAATGCTCAATCTCTTATATAAAATAGCATA
>NW_011902506.1:0-2125 GCF_000151845.1 Pteropus vampyrus | reverse complement strand
AGACTTCACATCTAGTCCTGCTTTCTACTCCCTAGCTGTGTGCAGACCCTCTCTGGGCCTCATCTGTAGCATGAGAAAGAGAGAGAGAGAGAGAGAGAGAGAGAGAGAGCGAGCAAGGAATGTGATGCTTTGTGAATCTCCTCCTTTTCTTTTAAATCTGTGATATGCTAAGGACCCATTATATTATGTGGTCCCACTGATGGCCTGATCGTAGGGAGGGAGAGAGAAGAGTTGAGTGGATGTGTGCTGGGAGGATCAACCTGCAGAACAGGAGGCCAGGACCAAGCCAGAATTTGGAACAGGACACACTTACCCTGTTCCTAAGAAAAAGCAGAAATGAAAGCTTTCAGAAAAGAGGGTAGAAGTCTCCAAAAGTGAGCAGGATTTTGCTCATCCTCCTTGTCTTTTTATCCATACTGTCCTCTGGTTGCTTCCTGCCTTTTTCTGTCTCCATCATTTCCTTCCTGTGCCCCAAGACCCCTCCTAATGCCTCCCTTTTCCTGCTGCAAGATTTACTTCCCACGTGAGCTCATTTTGCAGCTATTCTCTCCTTTTCCAAGATGCTCAAATGTTCATTTCCAGTCTCGACCTCTCACCAGATCTCTAGTCTCATAAATCCAGCAGGCTGTAGGACATCTCTCCTTAAATGTCTTGCTGTCAGCATAAAATGTCTAAAAACCTCAGTAGCATCTTCTCTCACAAACCACTGCTCCCCACTGTGACCCCCAGCACTCTTTTTAAAAAATGCATTCTCCTCTTTTTAGTTTCCTATATCCAGGCAGTTCTCAAAAGAGACCTTTATATGGTATTTACAGTTTTCAAGGTACCCTTCTGCACATGATCATGTTTCTTTCAGCAAGTGTGTATTGAGCAGCTATTATCTGCCAGGCACAAGATACCGGAATGAACAAAGCAGACACAGCTCCCTGCCCTCATGGGGTTTAGGTTCCAGTGATCTCTCTTTGTCACAGGACTTCGACTGGGCTACTTTGTCCATGGAGGCAGAAATAGTGCTTTGTCTCTTGGGAAGCTTCTTGAGACTTTGAGCACAGAATGCGGTTCAGAGCAAATGATCCAGACATATATTTTCTTGTCAAAATGTGGAAGTACCTTGTGTAAGCATAGTATTATACTGAATGCTGAGGGTTTGAAAGTAGGGTCCAAGCCCTTAGGGAACCTGCAAACTGGAGGAACAATGAATAGTCTGCAGGGAGTTAAGTGGCCAACCATAGCAATGGTGCAGGATGTTCACAAGACAGTATCCATTCATTCATTCAACTATTCATTTAACAGATATTTATTGAAGACCAAAAATGTGCCCGATACCGTGCTAGTTTCAGTGAATGCAAAGATAAAGAAAAGAGTCCCTGCCCTTGAGGAGATAATGTTCTGATGAGGAGAAAGATACATGAGCAGGGACCTGTGTGGATAGAATAGGGGCCAAAGTGGCAGAAAGCATAGGATGATGTAGAGTCAGAGAAGAGTGGCCAGGGAGATGGAAGGCTTCTTGGAAAAGGGAATGGCCTAGCTGGCCTCTGAGCACGTAGAAGTCGGGGAGGGAGGGCACTTCAGAGGAAACAGGACTTGTGCAATGCACAGGGAGTGTGTGAGCTAGCCTCATTGGTGGCTGAGCAGTTCTTCAAGGCTGGCACAGGAAAAGCTTAACTGTCCAGTGAGTGGTTGTTACTAAGGGTAGAGGAATTCAGCAGAGGAGAGAGCCCTTCTGGAGAGATCAGCAAAGGCTTCCTGGAGGAAGTGGGTTCTCAACTGCACACTGAAGGGCAAGGAGGATTTGGACTGGTGGGGATGAAGGAGAAAGGCACTCAGCTCTCAGGGCTCTCCTTGCACTATGGTAGCCAAGTCCTTCGTGCTCTTGCCTCACCCACCTTTGGCTTTCTTTCCTGCTGACCTCCCTTCTCATAGTCTGCCCCAGGAAACTCAAGGGCTGGCAGCTCCTGTTCTTTCCAACATCCATAGATCATTCAGGCGGCCCCATCACTTGGAAGGGCCTTCTCTATGTTTGTAAATGTCAAGATCATAACTATTTTTCAAGATCAGGGATGAACAAGCTTCTTCCTCTATGAAGCCTTTCGCCTTCCTCCCACCACACTGCCTCTTCTCCTGC
>NW_011902505.1:0-1428 GCF_000151845.1 Pteropus vampyrus | reverse complement strand
TCCTCCGGCAGCTTCCTAAGAGCCCGAACCAGACTAGGGGTCACCAAATGTGCCCGTTTGGGGTTCTGTTTTCAAAGACAGAGAGACTGGGAGGCGTCAACAACGATAGGCCATCAAATCCACAGGGTGACGCCATCAGAACTGGAAAGGTAAAACGCGTCACCCCTGAAACTACTGAGCAAACGGCCTCAGATGCTAAGAACAGATCGAAACTCCGAGAAGCCAGGAGACACGAAAGAGGAAGAATCACATACCAAGGGCGACCGGCTTGTTTCGTGTGGAGAGACGAGGGCTTATCTTAGGACGTGGGGGGCCCGCAGGCCGGGCATGGGGCCCAGCGGAGCAGTTTCTGCCAGGATAATTTCGGTCGGCTCTTCAATAATTCCGAGGCCTACTCTCCTTATCTGTAAAAAGAAAATAACCATCCCTGTGTGACAGAATGTGGTGAGGAGGTATGCGATTTTTCCAAAGCGCCGAGGACACTACCTGTCACTGCATAGGGAAGAAAGGAAAACGCTTAAATCACTTCTCCCAGCTGTACCAACATAATCAGGTGCCCGTAACCCTATGTGCTTGGCAATAAAGGCTGTATATGTTAATATACCGTTTCCCGTCCAGGCTTTACGTTAAAATAATTAGGAAAGGGGTTTTTTTTTGTTTTTGTTTTTGTTTTTTAAGCACTGGTCCCCAGTATCTGCTTTAATTGCTCTGAGAGAGGAGACTTGGGTATCACTATTTTTTAAGGCTCCCTGGTCAACTAGATGGGCAGCCAGGGCTGAGACCCCAGAAGGGACAGGTTCTGGAACACCTGCCACTTGCGCTCCCAAGGGCCATCTGTACCCAAGCTTCGGATGTGGAAACGGGGACCCTTTATCTGCAGGCCGATCTCTGCAGCCCGCATAACGCCCGGGCCCCATGTAGCCGTCTCGTAGTGCCGGAGTCTTCACGCGTTGGTATTGCGTCTCTCCGGGGCTTCTGCCGTTAAAGTTTACTACAGTTAGTTGTCCAATCATTTTTAGATGTGATGAGAACCGGGCTGGATCTCTTCACCGTAATTACACCTCGACTCCTTGAATCCTCCCAGCAGCCAATAAAGTATGACTCTCCGAGATTTAGGAAGGTAAAAAGCGCCCGACCCAGTGGGTGGCACATAGTAGGTGCCTGATAAAAATCACTCTCCCACCCGTTGGGCACATCATGTCACTAGGATTCGGAGCAGTTGGGTGAGTTAGTCAAAGTTACGGGCCGGTGTATGACCATCGACAGGCAGAAACGTGTGAAGCCCTGCGTAAGAAAGACACCAGGAATGCCACCACGAATAAGAAAGAGTTCTGCTTTGGGAAAAGAGCTTTCAAATCCGTTTTTAGTCAGGCCCCACACGGGTGGCGAGCCAGCCCTTGTTCATGACTCACGTCGCAGGTGCGCAAC
>NW_011902504.1:0-1348 GCF_000151845.1 Pteropus vampyrus | reverse complement strand
CTGCCGCCCCCCCCCCCCCCGGAGCGGTGCGGGCCACTTCCTTAGCCTCCTCCGCTCCGGCCATCTTATCTCTAGAATGGAGGGGACACTACGGGCTTCAGAAGGTTAACGCAGGGGTTAAGCGAGATAATACAGAACCGGTTGATAAGAGCAGCGCCTGGCACGTAGTAAGTGCTCAGTGTGTAGTTCTTCTACTTTGTGTCACAAATTCGGGAGCTGAAAGACATGGGCCTGGCCACCTCCCCAGGGGAATAAGTACAAGCCGTGTTCCGAACGGGACATTTGGAGATTAGATTATTTTTTGTTCTGTAACAATTTTATCCTTTTTTTAGAGAGACGGCGCCCAGGACTATCTTCCAGAGAGTCCTGGATATCTTGAAGAAATCTTCTCACGCCGTCGAGCGGGCCTGCAGAGACCCGTCCCAGGTGGATGACCTGGCGTCCAGCCTGCAGCTCATCACCGAGTGCTTCCGGTGTCTGCGCAACGCGTGCATCGAGTGCTTCGTGAACCAGAATTCCATCAGGTAGCAGTGTTCGCGGTCGCCCGTGTGTGTCTCGTGACGTTTCTGCGTGGGAGTGTGGCTCTGGTAGAGACGGTCGGGCGGCGCAGCGTCACTCGCTGCCGTGCACCTCCAGGGCAGACGCGCGCTGAGGCTGGACCGGCGTGGCAGGCGACGGAGTGTATTGAACAGGCTCCTTTGGTTTCTCGTTTGTCTCTATAACGTGTTGTGAGGTATTGGGTTTTCTTCGAAGCACCGTGATCCGAACTTCATGTTGCATCTTTGATCCCAGATTCTGCCTGTCTGAATGCGCAGGCAGCTCTGGACCTCGCTCGTCTTCGTGGTAAATGTTTTAATTAGTTTCAGTGTTTTAATCAGTTACCCTGGTGTTTATTTCGAGCAGGGATCGTGTTTTGCAAATTCGAGAGGACCCGTCCTGGGATTCCCTTGGGACTGTGCGGTTGCAGGCTCCACACCATCCCTGCGATGATGTGGCTAGAGATGAGCCGCGCTGCTCCGCACCGTTCTCGTCCTTCACACGTTACTCTCTCTGCCCAGGACTGAGCACCTGTCCTCTCCGATTTTTATGGAATCTGCTTTTTATTAAAAATTTTTGCTAGAGATGAAGTCACAAGCCGCAAAGAGCATGCTCACCTTTCTCCCCTGAACTTGAATGTAGACAGCCTCCAGGCCTCCCTGTCGCGGCTGTCTGTCATGGGCGAAGTTAGGCCGGTCCAGAAGCCACTTGAGGGATGGCCTTCGCTGCCTAGACAGTTCTTATACCTGAGGCTTCGATATGATTAATGAGATTTTTAAGATGAAAGGAGAGGAGGAAAAAAACTAGGGTT
>NW_011902503.1:0-2717 GCF_000151845.1 Pteropus vampyrus | reverse complement strand
ATATACTTTCTATACTTTTTATTGACAAGTACCCTAATTATGCCTCAGTATTCAGGGATAATACAAGAGAAAATTATTAAAAACAACTTTTATTTTAAGATCAAGAAATAATCTAAATTAAAATGGGAGCATTTGTTTATTTTGTTTTAACACTGAGGCACCTATGGCAGCTCTACTCTTGCTATATTTCAAATTCTATAGGTAAGATGGCATCAGTGTAGTTTACCAAATTCTTTCTTCTCTTTTGGCTTCATTTTCTTGGTTCTTTGAAGTGTGACTGGATGCATGTCTTGGCATATAAAGCAGTCTGACCAAAACTCTAAACAGATTCTGCTTAATAAAGATAGCACTGGAGCCATCGTTCTGTGCGGATTGGGGCATCCTCTCAGCCTGTGGATGAGAATAAAAGGAATAAATTACTTTGATATTAGCTTATTTTTAAATCTCTCTCAAACATAACTTTCTTAGAAGAAACCCTCAAATTTTTGGCTCCACCAGTAGATGGACATATACTTCTCTCAATGACTTTACCTGGCTTTTACCACCCAGGAGACATGAAAGGGAAGGGACCCAAATATTGAGATCAGTAGCATGATCTTTCCTGTATCTCATTTAAGTAGGCCACTCTCTGAAATATTTCTCATTTTATTAGAAATAGTTAAAGAGAGAGAGTGCAATGGCTCTTTTTATTTTTACTTTTTATGGATGAAAGGAACTTGGTCCACCAAGGGCCTATATTAGGTGAAGTCTCTTATAACAGAGTACAATTTAGAAATGCTCCTGAGGATGGGATTAGATAGGCATCTAGAAATTTAGGCTGACAGATTTATAATAGAATAACAGCTTCAATATGTTTGGTTCCTCTCCAGTGAAGATCACGAAAAATATTGCTAAATCGCTAAAACACCTTTGCAATAACCTAAGTGCTTACAGCTTTATACCATTATAGCTCAGTTACAAAACTGGAATAAAAGCATTTCTCCTATGTACAACAATTGGATGACTGTGGTTTTATAGCAGATTTGCAATTATTTATATTTATGTCAATAATAATTTAATGATGCATTTATTAATATGTATAGAAAGAAAACACATATAGGCAGATGTGTAAAATTGAAAAATAAACCTATAACGAGAGATCTGTCTATTGAATGGACAATACATATATGCATACCAAGTAAAGCAACATTTTTAGTGACCCTAACATATATTTCTCATTTTAAAATAGGTTACATTAGTGATAATTGGACATGGCAATGGAATTCGCATCTAATAGGCAAACAGATTCAATAAGTCTAAAATTCAAGACAATGTACAAAGTGTACTTTCTGCTTTTGTAATCTTCAGTTGCAGAAATTTACACACTTAAGTAACCATCTGTTTTCTTCTAGTAAAAATCATTCTCATTTCTCACTTTCTTATCCTGAAAACAGCTGTCAGCCAGGAGGGCAGAGCAGAGATTTACGGCTCAAGTCACATGAAGCATGGGACAGACTTCAGTACTTCTTAAGACATAAAACTTTGCCTCTTACAAAGATGCCTTTGTTTTGTCTTATTCATTATCACCCATCTTCCTTCTCCCATTGTGCTTTTCTTTTCTCTTTTTTTTTTCTTTTCTCATAATGATCGAATTTGCCAATGGCTATGTTCTGTCTTAGTTACAATTCTCTCAAGAAGTATTTCAATGCTGAGTCATATATTGACCAAAAAATTCTTGGAAGTCGATATGTTTGGTTTTTAACATCTTATTGATGTATTTATATGTTACATATGTATGATATGTACAGCTCAATTAATTTTCACGAAGTGAACTTACCCATAGAAACAGCATCCAAATAAAAAATACAGATATTGCTATCATTCCAGAAATTTCCACCATGTACCAACCTGTTTGAAGTGTAACTGCTGTTTTTTTTTTTTATTTTAAAACCATAGATTAATTTTAAGGTCACTGTACTCTTTCGCTATTGTTGGTTGTTTTGTTTGTTTTTTTGGAACCGTGATTCAGTTTTTTTTCCCTTAACCTTGAATCAGTTCTCTCAATTATTTCTTAAATTCAGTTAAGATCTACAGTTAAATGTACAAAAATTATACGTGTGAAATTTGATAAGTTTTGATCAATGTGCATACCTGTGTAAGCAACACCTCAACAGAGACAGAATCATCCAAGAAAAATTTTTGTGTGCCCTCTTTAAGTCAGTCTACACATACCACAGGCATAGGCTATTCTGATTTCTGTCATCTCAATTTTATTTTCCCTGGCTTTATTATGTCATATAAATGGGATGATGCAGTATGCATGTGATTTTTTCGTGTCTAGCTTCTTTATCAGTCAACATGTCATAATTAAAATTCATCTACATTGCTTTGTAACTCACAGGTGTTACAAAGCAACATAGATGAATTTCTCAGCTAGCCTGTTGAGAAAGATGGCTTGTAGAACACCAGCTTAGGTGTAATAAACCTGAATATAGAAAGCTAAGTCTGAAGCAAAGACACAAGAGCTCAATAAATGGCACAAGCAAAGTATGAAGGCTGTTGTGAACCTTGATAGTTCATGGTCAAAAATGAAGAGAATGGGAAAAAAAAAAAAAAAAAACAAGCATTATCAAACAAATACAAAGTAATGTATGACTTCAAAATAGTTGTCATTGATGCAGACCAGAAGCTAATGGGGAGATGGGGAGTAGAATTTAAAAAACCGCCAAAGTGGAAAT
>NW_011902502.1:0-2053 GCF_000151845.1 Pteropus vampyrus | reverse complement strand
CAGCCAAATTAAACCTAATAGGGGCATACCTGCACAATATTATTTACATTTTACTTCAACACACAGTGAGAACACCTAAAAGAAGACCACAGAGAAAATAAGCCATTACATAGAAAATGGCTCCCACAGTTGTTTTTTCTTTTTTTATAATTTCTCTGTTCTTTTCTAGGATCAAATGTTTACAGATCAAAACTTAGTTTTATTTCATCTCTTCTTATGGCTGAGTAATATTCCATTGTATATATGATATGAACCACAGCTTCTTTAGCCAATCATCTATCAGAGGACACTTCGGTTGCTTCCATGTCCTGGCCACTGTGAATAATGCTGCTGTGAACATCCGTGTGCAAATATCTTTTCGGATATGGGTTTTCAAGTCTTTAGGGTAAATACCCAGTAGAGAGATTGCTGGATCACATGGTAGATCAATTCTTAGTTTTCTGAAGAAACTTCATACTGTTTTCCATAGTGGCTGTACCAATTTGCAGTCCCACCAGCAGTGTTATGAGGGTTCCTTTTTCTCCGCATCCTCTCTAGCATGTTATTACTTGTCCTGTTGATTATAGCTATTCTAACAGGTGTGAGATGGTATCTCACTGTGGTTCTGATTTGCATTTCCCTAATAGCTAGCGACGTTGAAGATCTTTTCAAATATTTGTTGGCCATTTGAAAAAAAACTTAGTTTTAAAGTATATGATACAACTGTCATGGTGATCATTAGGGGTTAAAGCAAAAATTACTGGAACACTTAGAATACACAATTTTATTTAATATCTCTTTAGCTGATACAACCTTTTCAACTAAATATACTTACCCAGTTTGCACTTCCCACATTTTTATAGTTTTATCCCTTGAGGCAGACACTATATGATCTCCATTGGGCATGATGGCTACTGAAGAAACATTGTGGTCATGGCCTAAAACACATAACACAATAACATATTAAGTGATATACCACCAAAGCAATTAAACCTCGGTTTACCATGAGACTTCATCATGGGATTTCAAATATAGCAACTTTAAATACAATGGACTTTATAATTTGATAAGAAACTTGGATTTACACAAAAAAGTTAAGGAACTAGTAACAATAAAATAATCCACAATGAAATAAGTAGCCAGATTAATTTATGATTAAATTTCAACCTGTACAACTATTTTAAAATCATAAGGTATCAGTATCATCAGCATTTGATTATGTTATATTAATACAATGAATGTTTATGTATGAACACTAGAAAAAAACACAAATTTCCACTGTTGATATTCTAAGATATAAAACAGAAATAAGATTTATAAAGTTAAACAGAATAGATTTTAAAAATAGAGATTTGGTTCTTTATTTTAAATAGTGGTTGAAAATTATTTTTTGTAGTTGATATTCATGGAGGTTTAAAAAATGCATTATTCCACACACATTATTCACAATAATAATTAGCTATCTTTTGAAGAAAAAGCCCCAGAGAGTCCTTAAAAAAAAAAAATCATTATTTTAAGGAATAGACAATGGTTGGAAAGAATTCTTTTTCTTTAAATGAGAGCAACAAGATACAGGTTAAACATATAGATTTTTACAAAAGGATTCAAAAGAATTCCTCTACTTGGTAAATTTCCTGAATGCATTTAATATGCGTAGGAAACACACCCTTCGAATTATACCCTCT
Source organism: Pteropus vampyrus (assembly GCF_000151845.1). Lineage (NCBI taxonomy): Eukaryota > Metazoa > Chordata > Mammalia > Chiroptera > Pteropodidae > Pteropus > Pteropus vampyrus. The sequence continues at coordinate 389 of NW_011902502.1, read as the reverse complement.
ATGTAATCTATGTAATCACATAGCTTACTCATATGCTAACATCATCACTGGATAATCAGTTTATTATTAATATGGTATGTGTTTCTTATATAAAATCCAAACATTCAAATTTCATCGTGTTTAAAGAAATAACAAAACTCCTCATTCAGTGCCAGGCATTAAACCAAGATGAGTAAGTACAGGCTTCCCTCATTTTACTGTGCTTCACTTTACTGTGCTTCATAAATACAGTACTTTCATCAACATTGAGGCAAGACCCTCCCCAGAAGCACGATCACACCTTGCTGAAAAGCTCAAATGATGATTAGCATTTTTTAGCAATAAATTATTTTTAAATTAATAGACCACAGTACAGTATAAACATTAAAATTTATACGCCCTGAGAAACC
>NW_011902501.1:0-1550 GCF_000151845.1 Pteropus vampyrus | reverse complement strand
GAGGACCTGAGGGTGCGGCGAAGTGCCAACTACGGCCGTCTGTGTGAGTGTGTTCTCTGCCACCACGCCACAGCTTCGTCCTGGCTGTGGCAGCTGTGGCATGTCAACTTTCAGAGACTTTCAAAGGCAGAGGAGCTAAAGATCAGGATCTGTCTAGAGTTCTCAGGAGAGGCGTGGGGAGAAATCTTTTGTCCCAAACCTGGGCTACTCTCAGAGCTTGATTTACTACCGTAATTTTCTGTATAACTACTCCCAAAACTGCAGCTCTAAATCGCATCCTGGCAGAATCAATACCCAATCATATGTGCTAAGTGCTTGTAGATTAGTTTACCCCTTTGCTTTCATCAAATTGATCATTAGCCCCGTTGCAGGGGTACTGTTTTTGGGGTACTCTGAGAAGCCTCCCTAGCAAGTAAATTAAAAACAGGTGAAGTATTTTCCTCCAGAACAGTCAAAGAATGTTTCTACCACTGGGTGACAGTCTCAGGCCATCACAACAATGAAACGCTGGCAGAGTCACAGCCCCCTGAGCCTGGGAATAGGGGAGGGGGCTTGTGAGGTACCTGGTCGCAGACAGGGCTTTTTCAGACAATTCGGCAGGAAAGAACAGATGGGTGAGCTATGAGGCAAAGAAAAGAGGGAACTTGGAAAATGAGAAGAAAAAGCAGTGTGAAAATAGCAATCCTACTTTCCTTTAAATACTTTTACTAAAATGCCGTGGTATGACCAAGCACATGCCAAGGCTGTGCCCCTGCCAGGCCCAAAGAATGATGTGGGAGGAGATGTGGTTCCCCATCTGAGGCCTCAGCCGAAGTTTGCCACAGGCTTTTGTCTCTGTTCTTAGTGACCCTGGGTCCTCTTAGTGCCCCCTGGACTTTCTATGTAGGGAAGCCAGGAGGCAGCAGTCAACAGGCATGAATGCCTCCTGGACAGGCCCTCTGCTCACTTATTCATTGTGCTTGAGGTCGTTCCACTCCTATGCCAGGCTACAGTGGCGGGGGCTGGGATAAGAGGCATGAATAAGTAGTTACAGCACGCCCACCTTGAGGCAGTTCCCAGGACAGCTCAGAGAGGAGAGGCCATTCACCTGAGTCTTGGAAAATAAATAGTTTTCCAGGAGCATGAAGGAGGGCATTCTAAACAAAGGAGACAAACAGCAGGTGAAGGGAAAGCACTATGAAGAGTGCGGTGTATTCGGGGAAATACAGAAGTTCAGTTCACCAGGTCCACAGGGCCTATGGGAAAGAGGTCACATTGAAGGGGGCCTATGTGCCCTGCAAAAAGACCCAGCCTTTATTCTAAGGGTAGCGGGGACCCCTGAGAAGTTTTAAGTAGGGGCAGACTGTGCTCAGATTTTTATTTGAGAAAGAATAAACTAGAAGGGGAGGAAATTGGAAGCAAGAGACTGGGCCTGCCTTGGGGCTATGAGAACAAGAATGGAGAGGGAAGGTCAAGGTGGGAGTTGATGACTGGGGGGAGTAGGAGGCGGGGAAGAAGATGGGGTCAAGGCCGGCACCTAGATCTCTGCTCTGATTGCCAGTGGGTGGGAG
>NW_011902500.1:0-2144 GCF_000151845.1 Pteropus vampyrus | reverse complement strand
TCTGGATGGAATTCGAGGGTCCATTGTGTCCCTCGGGGTGTGTGGGTGTGTGCGTGGGGGGTGGGGAGGTGGGTGTACACATGGTATTTTATTTTATTTTTTTTTGGAGAGAGGAATACTTGCTTCATCAGATTTTCAAAGTGGTCTGTAACTCTAAGAAACATTGCTGCAAGTTGAGGGGTTTTAAATGGGAGTGACACACTCTGCATTGGATTTTAGAAAGACGTTTCTGTTGTCTGTATGGAGGATGGATGGCAGGCTGACATGACCATGGCAGGGAGTTGTGGCTGTGGTCCAGGCCAGGTGCCAAGGGGGGCTTGAGTTAGAGCAGAGCTACAGATAGATTTGGGAATTATCGAGAGATTAAAAGGTCAGGGCTTGGTGACTGTCTGGATGATGGGAGGTGAGGGAGAGGGAGGAGCCAAAAGTGACCTCTGGGTTTCTGGCCTTAGCGACAGTGGATGTGTCGCCACTGAGAGAGGAGATGGAAGAAAGAGTAGGTTTCGGAAGGAAAAAGGCAAGTTCAACCCGAGGTGGAGGTTCCTGGAAACCACTTGGGTATAGAGCAGTACATGCAATGAGGTATGGAACTCGCCAGCCAATGGACAATGGTTGAGGTCACGAGAACTTACAGAGAAAGTCTAGACTGAGTTCAGACAGGTTGAGCTACTCGGTTGTAGGGAAAAACACACACTCCTGTGGATCTCGCCTCTACCCACATCACTACTAATACTGAACACTTTGGCACGAGCCACCAACGCGTGTGGGGGCGGTGTCCCCACACCGAGCGAGTCCACAACACCACATGAGTGTCCTATGATGTAACTTAGTTCAGATGCTATCTAACTGGAGACACTGTCAGATCCCACAGGTCAAAGGGTTCAGGACCCCCACGTCCCTTCCTTCCGGGTGTCCCCTGGGCTTCTGACGACAGGCTGTCACCAGAGGTTCCCTTGACCCTCTCCGATGGTTCGATTAATTTGCTAGAGCAGCTCACAAAACTCAGGAGAACGTTTTATTCACTAGATCAACAGTTTATCATAAAAGGACGTAACTCAGGAACAGCCAGGCGGAAGGGATACACAGGTGTGTGGGAAGAGGCCTGGAACTCCTGTGTCCTCTCTAGGCAGCCGCTGTCCCAGTACCTCCACGTGCTCACCAACCCAGAAACTCATCACCTGTCTCAGCCTAAGAATTTTCAGGGAGGTCATCTGCAGACATTTCTCCTCCTTCCTCCGCCCGGGGTCAGTGGGCGGGGCCGAAAGCTCCCATCCTCTAGTCACTAGGTCTTTCTGGTGACCAGCCCCACCCTGAGGCTATCTAAGTGACCTCATTAGCATTCCAGAGGGGCCCCTTCTGAATGACAAAAGACACTCCCATCACTCCGCACGGTGCCAGGAATTAAGTCCAAATACGTTCTTCACTGTATCGCAGCTGTGTATTGTGCTCTCTCTTACCAGACGAGGAAAATGGGGCTGAAGGTGATTAAATGACTTGCTGAAATTCAAAGTTATCTAAGTGGATAACCCCCAAGGAGAGAGACTTGAGAATCAGCAAGCCCCATCCAGTTTTCTGCCTCAGAAGGGACCTGGGTTGAAAGGTTTGTCAATGAGGTGCCCTGACTTTCTGTGGTTGGTTTAGCTGGACTCTGAGAGGTTTTGGAACGGCTTCTCAGGAAGAACCTCACTGTCGATGGTGGCAAACTCTTCCCTGGGCTTTTTAAAAGCCAGGATGGACGTACGATTTTCGTAGACCAAGTTTCACCTTTTTTAGTGTTTGGTTTCATGTGTTTCACTGACACAGACAGTCACATGACTACCACCGCTATTACGATTTTGAGCATTTCCATTTTGCCCCAAACTTCCCTTCCATCCTTCTAGTCAAGCTCAAGCCCACGCCCAGCCCCTGACAACCAGGATCTCTTTTCCTATAATTTTCCCATTTCCAGATTGTCTATAACTAGAATTTTATAACCTGCAGCCTTTTAAATCTGTTTCTTTCACATAGCGTAATTATTTGAGATTTATCCATGTTGTTATGTGTATCAGATTATTTTTATGAGTATCTCTATATTTTTTCCTTTCTATTGCTAAATAGTATTCCATTGTATGGATGTGTCATGGTTTCTTCATCCATTAACCGGC
>NW_011902499.1:0-1193 GCF_000151845.1 Pteropus vampyrus | reverse complement strand
CGGCATTGCTTGGGCTCCTTGCAGCTCCCTCCCCGCTCTGCTGAGTGCACAGGTTCCGGGCACAGGGCGAGGAGGTCCGCGCCCCAGCGCTCACACGCACCGGGGCTTCCTGCGAGCCTTGCCGGCTCTCAGCATCCTGCAGGGACACCTGTCCCGGAGGGTTTCCTGCCGGCCTGGGTGGCCAGCATGTGTGCCCTCCGGAGGGAGTGTCGCCCCTCGGATGTGTCCCCCTGAAACTGCAGTTACCACTAGTGTTTATGCGTTTCTACAGCTGCTTCCGTTGGTGGCGGGGTCGCGTCCCCTCTGTCTAAACCGCTTTTTGGAGGCGGTAGCACTGACTCACTTGTCCCAGGGTCCCTAGCGCCTGTGGGATGGTGGGTGCTCCGCACACGTATCCCTCCGTGTCGTGAAGCCCCTCGCCCCGTCTGAACCGTGTGTGGTCGTGTGGCTTCTGGCCGAAGGTCGTAACAGAGGGCACCAGCTCTGTTTTAGAGAGCGGCGCTGTTGCCCGGGGAGGCCGGTGGAGGAAGGGGTTTGGTGCGTGCGTGCCCGCGCGCGTGCGTGCGTGCATGTGTGCGAGGTACTGAAGGTGGGGGGGCGTGGGTTCTGCCCCGGTCCGACCACTGGCTCGCTACCTGGTCCCTGGCCAGCCACCGTGCGGCTCTGGTGGCCCCTGATCCGTGATTATCTGTGCTCGTGGCTAGAAGCTAAGGCTCTGGTGTCTGGGAGGACGAGCCTGGCTTGTGTGCCTCGCCCTCGGGCACGCTGCTCAGCCTCCCTCAGCCTCGGTTTCCTTATCTGTGGAAGGGGCACCAGTGCCCACGTCTGCAGGTTCTCGTGAGGGCGCTCCCGCAGCCCGGCGCCCGGCCCGTGATGACCTCCTCCGCAGAGCTGCCGCTTCTCACCGCGCTAGTCCCAAGGCTTCTTCAGGCCGTGAACTAGATAAGGTAGATGTGCCCAGGTTCTGGAAGGGAGGGGCCTCGACACTCGTGAGAAGCTTCTTCCGCGCTGGCCCCCTGTTTGCTCCACCTTGTTCCCCCACGGTCCTGCAGTGCTAGGGACAGAACAGGCGTCTGCACTAAAATAGAGTGGACCAATTAATGCCCCAGTGTGACAGAAAATGACAGAACGTATTCGGGGATTTGGGACAAAACCTGTTGGTCAGATTTTCACTCTCTGCACCCTGCCCCCTG
>NW_011902498.1:0-2022 GCF_000151845.1 Pteropus vampyrus | reverse complement strand
TAGTAGAAGAGCCTCAAGGTGTTTGATAACAAGGTAGTATTTCCCACTGTGTCTGCAGGGGCAGCAAAGGTAAGAACTCTGAGTGGGAAACACTGAGAGAAACTTTTTGAAGCCCACAGAGTCCCACCTGGGCAGAAGGCTTCACTTCACCTTCACCAAGGTTCTCAGGGTCACAAGGCCTCATTTGCTTATGGCATATGACTTATCAAAATGACCAAAATAACACCTCTTATTGCCATGGTGGGGGAGAAAAACAGTAAATACCAGTTACTTGAAAGAAAAAGAAGTCTATATGCGAAGAAAAAATAATTTTATCTTTCAATAAAGATCTTTATCCTGTAACAATAGCTAACATTTATTGAAAGCTTTCAATACGCCTAATCCTGTGCACAGCTCTTTAGATGCAGGATCTCATCAATCCTAGCAACCCAATGAGGTAAGTGTTTTTGCTGTGTTCGTATTTCAAATCAGGGAACTGAGGTAAAGTGAGGTCGTATAATTTGCCCATGGTCACCAAGCTAGGAAAAGACGTATACAGGAGTCAAACCAAAGTCTATTTGACTTTAAAGCCCACTTAACCTCTATAATGTACAACCAGGTCTCTTTATAGAAAAGAATATTCTAGATGATTGTGAGCATGGGCATATCTACAAGATTGAAAATAAGCAAAATTATTTTTTCATCTTTTTGCAAACGTATCTAAAGTGAATATATAACAAAACGTTTATAAACAAACACTTATACCATTTGGATGGAGAATAGTTCAGTTCGCTGTGTAGTACATAGGGCATGTTGAAACTTGACTGTAATTCCTTTAGCTTTTATAGACCACAAATGGAATGTACTAGGCACCATGTCTTCTTAATGCTAAAGATGTCCAGTATTACCTGCTAGCCAAATGGCAAACAAAACCACTTTACCCACTTGGCAGAGTAAATAATAGTGTAAGAAAAGGATAGAAGAACAAGGATTATTTAGTCTCAGTCATGTATTTCTAAAGTGCATATCATCATTCCCAAGGAGTCATGGGGGAAATACTATGGAAACCTAAATTATCCTCCGAAATTCCCTTTCCCTTTCTTATTTGGGCAGAGCCTAACTCTTTCTCGCCATCATCTAGTCAAAACAGTCTGTCTTTGTTTGTTTAGGAGGTTGATAGCTCCTTTTTTAGTGGTATGTGTGGAAGGAGAGGGTAGAAGGATCAATAGATTACATAGGAAATTATTTCATTACATCATCTGCTCATAGCACTTTTATTTGCACATTAATTAAATGTGCATTTTAAGTACTATGTGACAGGCACTACCACAGCTAGAGAAACAAAAACAACACATCCTTTGCCTTCCAGTGTCTCAGTTTCCTGAGGAAAAGAGACATGCGTAATCAACTGTAACAGGGCTAAAACTGGCCCCAAAAGAGTGGAGTGGAGAAAGCACATACCGGAAAAGTCAGGGTATTGGGGCTTGAGATGTAAGTTGGGGTTCACTAGGCAGAGAGAAGCACAAACAATTTTCCAGGAAGTAAGAACAGCATGTACAAGGCAACTACAAGTAGTTCAGCATGGCTGTAGCTCAGGTTGCAAGTTGGGGAGTAAAAGGTATGAGGTTGGAAAGGCAGACATAAGTCAAAAAGACATGGATAACTGCCTTTTATTTTCACAGTTGTCTCCTCACTAAATTATAGAATGTCTTAGTTCATTAATATATTCCTACCTAGGTGTATACCACATAGAAGGCCCTCAAATCACATTAAATTAACAGTCCAACATGTTTTTAAGTGTAATTTTATGTCAATCATAATCAGTTGTAAAACTAAATCAGTATGTATTAAGCCATTATGTCTGAGATTAAAAAAAAAAAAAAAAACTAATGTAATATACTGTCCTCTAGTGGTTATAAAATAATGGACTTTTCTATCATGGTCAATGCCAGTAGTTTTTAGTTTTCAAAATCAATTCTGGTGGTTTCCATATCTTGGCTATTGTAAATAATGCTGTAATGAACATGCGGATGCAGATATCTT
>NW_011902497.1:0-1359 GCF_000151845.1 Pteropus vampyrus | reverse complement strand
TGCCTTTATGTATGTAGCAAAAAGAATCTCATGTCTGCTTGGCATAATTGAAAGCTCATGGATGGAATTCAGAGTCAAAGATCTGAATCTAGAAGCGTGACTCTGGACTAGCTACTTAACCTCTCTAACCCTGTGCTTGCTCATCTGTCAAAGGATAACCACACTGGCTTGTGTTCTCTTGGGGCTGTTGTGAAGATCAAATGAGTAACGGGTGGGAAAGTGCCTCACATTCTGAAAGCTGGACGATTATGGCGGGAATTAAGAAAGTGCATGAGAGTGTCGCTGAAATAATTACTCAGACTCACATGTAGGTTGTCTCAGTGGAAAATAAAGGGAGGCAGGAGGTTCTGAATTGGTGACTAATTCAGAAATCCTTCCTCTGGGCTTTTGAATATGGGAGGGACACCGGAAGAGAGATTGAAAGATGCACCTTCCTGAGGACGTGGCTGGTGTCCACGTGAGGTGCTGTTTGTTCCCCATGCACCAGGTTCTGGGGATCACTTCTTCTCCTCTCATCCTCACACACATGCATGAGTTGGACGTTATTACTTCTTTCTTTAAATATAAGAAAACCGAGGCTCAGAAAGGTTAAGAAACTTGCCTGGAGTCATACCGCTATTTGGTGTCAGAGTTAAAAGAAACCAGCTTTGTTTTAAAAGTTCGTGCTCTGTCCACAGGCCGCCTTTTCAGTGACCTCAATGCAACTAATTCAGCAGCTGACAGTGCTGCCTCAGTCGCCTAAATTTGGGCAAGTGAATAAAATGTGACTCTAACATCAGGGGCCCAGGCAGATAGTGAATGTAATTCCGAACGTGAAAAGGAAGGTCCTTGTACTCCCTGTGAATCCAAACCCTTTTCTAGGCCACTGCCTTGTGCCATGAAAGGTTTCTCATGGCAGTACACAATAACAATTTAGAAGAATCAGGATTTTGAGCTAAATGTTTCATACAAGTATAAAGATAATATAGAGGGGAACAATGCCCACTGGTCTTTTTAAGCATCTGAATTTTTTTTAAATAAAAGTGACGGTGTAAGAAATGAAATGACTTTTTGGATGATTAGCAATCCTGGTCTAGATTTTAACTGATGACACTTGTGCAGCTATTCGCCTGTTGCCTGTCACATAATGGTGCTTAATCAATGTTCACTAAATGTATGTGGGTTATCTCTACATGTATGTATAACATGTAGGATGTTGGATTTGGTATTTGGTAATAATGGATGGAAATTTATTTGGATAAACGATGGATGTACAGATGGATGGACACTGGGCCCATAGATTGGAGAAATGCCAAAAAATTAAATTAAAAAGCCTGTGTCAAAAATAAAATAAAATAAAATAAAATAAAATAAAATAAA
>NW_011902496.1:0-2130 GCF_000151845.1 Pteropus vampyrus | reverse complement strand
GACTGGAAACGAGATCTATCCACATTTTATTTTTTACCTCTGGTTAAGTAACTACTGTCTAATTGCCAACAATTTTAGTAATACTTGTATTCTATGCAATTTCCAGGTGTGTATGTCCATTTTGTCAGAGGGAATTGGATGAAGAGAGCTTGCTCGATCATTGTATTACTCATCACAGATCGGAAAGGAGACCTGTGGTAAAGATTTTTGTTCTATATATTTTTGCAATGTCTAAATTCAATATACATTAGAAAATCCATTTGATAGGTTTTTATTATAGATATAAAGGATAATTTATGTCAAGGTTATGAGAATTCTATGACATTAACCATATGTGAAAGTGTTGAATTGAAACTGATAAGAATTACTAATGTGCAATCACTCATTCATTTATGAAATTAGACAACATTATCTTTTACAGATAATCATGGGCATAATCAACTAAGAAGATTCAAAATGCACAGTTAAGATCTACCATTACTATACTAACTGTGGTCACATCCTAAGTTAAAAACATTTTTTAATGATGCAAATAGAATTTTCATGAAAATACACTAGAAATGACAGTCACAGTCATTCATCTTCATTAATCAGTCTATTATTTTATTTCTTAATCTGAATATTTATCCATATGCTTGCATATTAAATATACATATTGCTCACCATTTCCCAGATCCATAGTGAATACCTTTTTTCTTTTCAACCTGGCATTATAGTTCTATTTTGCGGTGTGGTTTTTATAATTTTCATTCCTGTATAGTTGTGAGGTAAAGCTGGATGATGATGGATATATCATCATTTACTTAGCCATTTTACTATTTTTGAACACTTGGGATTATTGCCGGTTTTTAGGATTTGAATTCATGTTCTTATACATTTAAACTTCTTATTTTATTGGGTTTTTTCCTAGGAGGAAATTTCTTAGATTGATATTTCTGGAAATGAGGGTGCAAACCTTTTAATAACTCTTGAAATATACTTATAAAACATATTCCAAAAAGTTTAAGTCAATTTATATGTATGTCAGCAATTTATGAATAAACCACTTTCACCTGTCTAAGATTCTATACATATATTTTAAAATTACTCAAGCTTAACAGATATAAAGTTATATCTTGAAGACTGTTTTAAATAGTAGTTTAGTTTTATATTATAATTGTATATAATTATATGTCTATGTGCATGTAAGTATGTGTGTCATTTAGATATATATGTTTGTTTTAATTTGTTGTTTTTTTCCTTCATAAAACCTTTTTGGGAAGTAGATGAGATTGAAACATAAGTACATATTAGGTAGCTAAATGATAGGTGGATACAGAAATAGATAGATATAGACAGATAGTCTTCACAATCCTATGAGATAGGTGTGATTATTATTCCCACTTTATAAATCATAAGCTGAGGCTCAAAGAAGTTAAGTCTTACAAGGTCACACAGCTGGTAAACCACAGTTTGAGCACAATAGTCTAGCTCTAGGACCTGCATGATGAACTCCTGTGCTCTACCAGCAAGTTCATGAGAAAAGCCACACAATGCAATCAAAGGTATTTGTTATTGATCCTAATGGCCTACAGGTTTGGTTCTTGGAATGGCTGGCTAGGAGCTTGATACATGTTCGGCCAGTAGGGATTGTCATGGGCTTTTCCTGCTCCATTTGCTCTGCGGGAGGAAGTGGCCTAAAGAGTTGTCTTATGATAGATCCCTAGAGAGCTTAGGAAGTTAGAAGAAAGCATCAGGATGGCATAATAATGGCTACCATTTACTGAGTTCTAAGTGTGTCCTTTTCTGCTCCTAGCAACCCTATGAAGAAGGTATTATCGACACAGCCTTAGTCCTGACCAGTAGTGCTAGGGATGCTGCTCTGGCTGGAGGAACATCAGGTACTCTGGACCATGGGCTGCATTATATAGCAATCTAGGGCAAGCCATATGCTGGAATGTCCACTGGTACTGTGTACCTACTCCAGCAGAAATCCTGTCCATGTGCTTGCTGCTCAGTTTGGCCATCAGATTGAAAGTGGTCCATTCCAGCTAAGTCTTCCATAATTAGGTCATTGAAGAAAGTCAACCAAAGGACAGAAATAAACCAGAAATGGTGGGATCAGATTGCTCCTGGAATTTAGTAGTTAAA
>NW_011902495.1:0-1769 GCF_000151845.1 Pteropus vampyrus | reverse complement strand
CTATGCCCATCACCTCCATGACTCAGCCTTGCTAGAGCTGATCTTCTGTAGTGAGGTAGGTGCTTGGCATCGGCTGGGACCAGTGTCCACAGGATGGGAGGCTTGCTTTGGTTACTGCCATTCAATCATCATTCACCTTCCCACTTTTCATCTTAGTGAAAGGTTCTTCCTTCATGCCTTTTCTCCTCGTCTTCTTTTTTTCACTCGTTTATCATCAAATATTTTTTGCACTGCTAGTATATGTCAGGCCCTGCATGAAGACCATGTCCTTCATGGAGTTCTTAAGCAGTGAGAGCAGAAAACACACACACACACACACACACAGAGTAAATAGATCAGTAAAGGTTAAGATAGAAAAGTGTTGTGAAGAAAACCATCGAGGTACAGAAGAAGGGGGCAGGGTCAATTTTAGATGGCCTTGCGCTAGTAAGTTGTCTCTCCATTCTCCCTGAAGAAGTGACACTTAAGGTGAGACCTAAATAATAAGAAGCTGGCCATAGAAGATGTCATTTCAGGCAGAGCCCAGCATGTGCAAAGGCCCTGAGGTCAACATGAGCTTGGTGTGTTGCAGTAGAGCCCAATGATTGACAGAGAGCCACATGAGGTGGAACAGAGAGGGGCAGGAGCAGGTCGTGTAGGCCTGGTAAGCTGCAATCAGTTTTGGTTTTCGTGCAAAGTGAAATGGGAAGCTATTAAAAGGTTTTAAGCAAGGGCATATGATCAGATAATTGAAATGTTTAGAGGAACCTTATGGCAGCTGCGTGAAGAATTAATGGGAGAGAGCAAAAACAAAAGCAGGAGGCTGCTGTGATGATCCAAGTGGGAGACAATGGTGGCTAGACCAGGACAGGAACCACAGAATGGAGAAATGTGGATGAATTAAGAGACACAAATAACTGGACAAAGTGCAGGTTTGCTGTAGGGGCTGAGACAAAGGGGAAAATCAAAGGTGGTTCCTAGGTTCCTCAAAACACAGGAAGGTGTGAAGTGCTATGTTCTGGAGGGAACAATCAAGAGTTCCGTTTGGGAAGTGTTAGGTATGTGATGTCTTTGAACTTTTTAAGTACAATCAGATTTGTGCAAATCTAGAGTGCAGAGGAGAGCTCAGGGCTGAATGATGTATTTAATGTCAGGGAGAAGTCCTTCAAGTGAACTTAAGCAAAGTAGGGTTTGTTATAAAGATTCAGAATCATCTCACCAAACCTGAGGACAGAAATTATAGACAGGCTCCCCAGGGAGCTGCTACAAGCCCTGCAGACCCCAGGAGCAGAGGGTGTATCTTTGATGGACTCCTACAGCCTCGCCAAGTCTGGGACTCTGATCTGTCTGTCTGTCTGTCTTTCTCTTTGCCGGCTGTGTCTGCCTCTGCATGCTTTCTCCATGTCTGTATTTGTCTCTGCGTGTCTGTCTCTTTCGCTCTCTTAACGGGTGGCTATGTGTGTGGGTGTGTGCTTCTCTGTGTCTTATATCTCCATGATTATTTCTCTCCTTTCCTCTTTTCATGTATTTAGGAGTATCTGTGTGCTTCCATCTGTCTCTGTCTCTCTCTGGCTGTACCATATCTTACTGCTTCTTTTGACAGGTTTGGTTCTTTCTCTTTCTGCTTGTGTGTACAAATGACCAAATATGTCTGCTCCCACCCAACCTTTACAACCTTTTCCAAGTCACCTGCCTAACAGAGGCTGACCACCAACTCTGAATTCCAATTCTAGATTCTTGGGGAAAATGATCTGATTGGCCCAGCTTGAGTCAGATGTCAATTTCTGGTT
>NW_011902494.1:0-1677 GCF_000151845.1 Pteropus vampyrus | reverse complement strand
AGGTAGCATTAGGTTATCTCGGCAGTTTCCTAGGGAACCCCTAGAAGAATCTTTCATTTTCTTGACATACTATTCTGTAATAATTATTTTTAATATTCAGACAACTTGTTCTTCATTAAACTATAGAGTGCTTTATTCTTTTGATAATATTGAGTTAATTAGCTGAACAAGATACACAAATTATCTTATCACATAGTTTAAGTTTTATATTCCAAAAGTACTTAGTAAAGCTTTTACATATATTATTTAAGATTGCTTTACTATAATATAGTAATAGTATGTAATAGATTAATTTTAAAGCACAATGGGACTTTATTACAAAGCAAGAGAAGCAATAAATATATATTTTGTAAGCTCTCTGGTCATAGTGTAAAGAAAATGACATTACTTCCTGTATAAGGAACATGATTATATAAACAATATAATTAAATTCATGGTACAGAGGTGCCCTATCATCAAACTTTATAAGTTACTCACTGTATGTGTGACCTCTGGGTCCAATAGGCAATAGCGATGGCAGCAGCTGAATATACGAGTATCGGGAGAAGCCGAATTATGGGCCTCTCTGAGAGTTCTTCTGAAACATCCAAACTGAGCTCTAAAAGTGCTAAAGAAAGAAGAAACAGAAGAAAGAAAAAGAATCAAAAGAAGCTCTCCAGTGGAGAAGAAAAGGGAGATGACGAGAAATTGTCCAAATCGGAATCGGAGGAAAGTATCAGGAGAAAAAGTTTCCACCTTGGTGTTGAAGGTCACAGGCGAGCACGTGAAAAAAGATTGTCTACCCCTAATCAGGTACCATTGACTCTATCAAATGTACGTCCCCAGAGGCAGGATTATAGAGCCAGCTGTTTAATTCTGAGGGAAGAGACCTCAGGAGAGGAGAGTGAATGACTTCAGTGGTATGTTTTTGGGTAAAAACCTATCGATTGCTGGGCATTTATGGTAAGAATGTGGGTGTATGTAGTTTTCCATTTAAGTTTGTAAGGAACTTATAGTTTTGGAATTGTCATATGTTCTCCAACAAACAGATTTTCAAAAAAAAAAATATTCATGAGAACCATTGTAGAAATGGAGAAATTATTTACACTATACATTAACGTTTACATTTTTATTTAGTCTATTTCATAGGGCCTATATTGATTAAAAATTAACTTTAGGTTAGGTTTTTCTTTTTTCTTTACTACTTTGGTAATGTATCACCCGAACATCACTTACCCGAGCTGAAAAGTTTGGAGACATCTATTGATAGTCTCTACCTGCAACTGCATCATATACTAACATCTAGTCCGATAGTCTGTTATTTCTGCTTATGTAGAATTTCTCTTTCCCTTTCGTTCATTTTCTGCTGAAACCTCCATATTTCAGATCTCTTTACATACATACCTCCAAGAGGAACCATTGCTTCTATTCTCCTTAATACTTCCTTGTTTTCCATTGCACAGCCCCTCCAAATCATTTTTCTAAATCAAAGCTATTCCTCTGCTCAAACTCAAAAAAAAAAAATCTCCATTGAATAACTGCTGACTAGAGAACAAGACCTACATGTTATCCATGCCATGAACGGCTTCAGTTTCATTTCCCACCTTTCTACACCTTTGTGTACACTCAGTCCACCATGATTTTTCACTCTCACTTACATGCCCTAACTTTCATGCCTTTGATAATTAGCACACATGG
>NW_011902493.1:0-2793 GCF_000151845.1 Pteropus vampyrus | reverse complement strand
TAAAAAAATGATTAAAAACAACCTTTCAACATTTATTTCTCAGCATCACATGAATTTGAATTTGTATAGAGTTCTAACTCCCCCCAACTAGAGCCTCCTGGTAAATGATTACAGAATTCAATATTGAAACCAAATCACAATATTTGAATTAAAAAGCTATAATAAAATAGTATTACAGTATGATCCTATTGGTGGAAAAGTGTATTTTTGTGTGGAAAAGTGTATTTTTGCTTGGAAAAGAGACATGGTGATTTTATCGTTCACATGGGATTACTTTGGCTCATTTGTACTTTTTAGTATTTCCCAAGCTCTCTACCGTGAATATATATTTCAGTAGATTGTTCTATCTAGACAACCAGACATTTTCGAACTCAAATAAGCCATCAGGATTCTTAACCCGAAGTACTTGGGCTCCCAGAGAGTCTATGGATAGGTGTCAAAGAATCTGTGAATGCCATCGAGTGCTACACACAATGTTCTATGTGTGTGTATACATATCTTTTAGCAAAGGATACATATTTTTTTAGCAAATTCTCACAGTGGTCTGTGACTCTCCTGGTTTAAAGAAAACTATTTTCCACTAACTTGTTCTAAATCCTGTTCATAGATGACAATTCAAAGTTAGTGTCTCTAGACTCCTCATTTCAAAGACTGTATATATGAAGTCTTTGGGCTTGTGGGCCTCAACACTAAATTTTAGTCTTTTATGTACATTTGGAACAAAGCACAGAATATTCACAGGAGTAAGTAAAACTAGCATCCACTCAAAACTACAACAGAAAAGGTAAGTTGTTCATTGTGTGATAGGAACTGTGTCTTAGTCTTAAAACTCTAATACATCCTGCCTTCTTTAAAAATAATCAAGTTTTCATATTACAGGTAAATAGCATAATGACTTGTTTCTGTTATAAAACCTTTTTCTTGCATACATTTGAAACATTACCTACTGAGAAAGCATTCAACGTTGCTCCTTCTTGATCCTTATTTAAATAATCATATGACATTGACTCTTTATAAGTCTTCAAATGATCTTTGGCTGAAAGACCATTTGAATGATCTTTCTTAAATACACACATTTTGAATACATTTTGAAGCATTACCTACTGAGAAAGCATTCAGTGTTGCTCCCTTGAACCTTATTCGAATAATCATATAACATTGACTCTTTATAAGTCTTCAAATGGTCTTTGGCTGAAAGCAAAAAAAATCCTTAACTGATCTTTATAAATGTATTTATATTTTCCTCTTGTGATTGGAGATAGAGAGGCACTCAAAGCTGCCCTGTGCTTCTTTGCTCTTGGAGACAAAATCTTATGGGTGCAGTGCCAATACCACCAGTGTACTTGAAACTATGAAGGACATTAGTTTGTTTTTTATTCAAAAATTAAATTTTTTGAAATATTTTTTCACTTTGTTCCTACATTTTCATTTTGGATAATTGTACACACAGATTCACACAAGCCTTTCATGCATTAACTGAAGAATTGCAATTTGGCTACAAAGACCACATCATCATAAGTACTTACTAAGTTATAAGGAGAAAGAAGTGGATTCATTTTTAATTTATTATTCAGTAAAATTATTATTTCCCATTTGGGACAGATAGAGAATTTGTGGCTCTTTTGAAATACCAGCCTGAAGCCTCATTTCTGTCCAGAGAACAGTACAGCCCTTTTGAGATTGACCCGGTGAAGGGTTTTGTTTATTTGCTTTTTAATTCCAGGGTTGATCTTGCAGTCTTTACACACACTGTTTCATGGTGAACATTGGGAGCTTGCCTCCATAGTCTTTGGGGGAAGAAGGCATGCAGTGGCTCTCTCTCTTTTTTTTTTTGGTTCCCCTTTTTAAAACATTCTTTACAAATCCACAGCAGCCAGTTTGGATTTTAAAGAATTTCGCCTAAAACTGTGACATTATGTAGATTTTGCAGATTGCAATGTCCCCATCATTAAGCCACTGATGGCACTGCCTTTCTGTGACACACTCATTTCTTGCTTCTATTTGATAATTGACCAGGACCTGCCACATATACTAGTGAAGTTTTCACTTAAATCTTTAACTCTTTAGGATTAAGACTTCAGTTCTACATGGCATCTTTCTAAGAAGTGGTTCCCTAAGTCTATAATAAGGATTCTGATTAGGTCACTTACTGTATATAGGAATACCAAGGCAGAAACAAAGAGTTTGAAAACATGGACGTTTCCTTCAAGAGACCTCCGGTAATTTGCTAGTTTGACAGGATGAGATTTAAAAATAGAAATAGTTTAAAAAAATAGAAATAGTTTTACTTTTCAACTTTTTAAAAAACTTTCTCCTAAGCTTTAAACGTTGAAAATCTGATACACAGGGAATCAGAAGCAACGTATGGCAGAAGGCATGTATTTGGTTAACATGTTTCATTATATGTTAAAAGTAACTTCCAATTACTCATGTTCAACAGATACAGAATTCTTATTATGTTCAAATTAAATGGAATTGCTATCATGTTATGATTATAACTATTACAAATATTAATAATTAATATATTAAACATTTCAGACTTTCCAAGTGAATTCTGTCTAACAGGAGAATGTACTCATCCTTCATTGTCACAATCAGCTGATATCCAGGGAAAAAACATTTCTCCAATAGCCTCAATCCAGTGGCACACACCTATTCTTCATTCTTTTTGACAACGCAATGACTTCAACACCACTCGGTTTTTCTTCCAATCTCTGGTCTTATGTCTATTATCTTTACAGAAGCCATGATTGTCATCTCCATTCAATTTGGCCACTCTATTTATGATTATAA
>NW_011902492.1:0-2172 GCF_000151845.1 Pteropus vampyrus | reverse complement strand
CTGCCAAAGGGCTGGGAAGCAGCAGCTAAAGCTGAAAACTCTCGATCCCCAGCGTTGGGTGGCTCCTAGACAGTCAAGGATCTTAGGCAAAGGAGCCAGGAGGATTCTTCTTGATTATTCCGGCAAGCGGCTGGAATCAGCCCTCAGTGGGGGCTGAGAGGAGGTGAGTTCAGTCACTAAATTGCTTGGCTAAAGACCTACTAAAACTCTTCCAAGGTTCCTCTGATTAGTTCCCATGACTCGTTAATGCACCTAGATGAACCAGTATTGATTACAGTAAGATTCTGACTGAGGCAACTACTCCCCCGCCCTCAGTAAGCGGTCTTTACTAATTCTATTGAAGGTATTCAAGGGGACACAGAACCTATAAACTAGCTTCCACTGTGGATTCGTCAGTCTTTGTTTAGATCCACACTCCAAAGCTATGACCTCGTTCTTTACAATTTACAATCAAGTAACCCAAGATGATGGCCTGAGTCCATCACGCCTGAAAATGACCACCCTATAAATACTACTGTGATCACATTACCTGGAAAACAGCTCGTTCACCACCTGCTGCCTCCTCTAACCTGCCAGCACCCCCACTGTTCTCACACCTGCTTCTTCCTTACGCATGGGTCCTGCAGGTTGAGGGAACGAATGCAAGAATAGACTAATCTCCCCGTGACTGCAAATTCTTTCAACAGCAACAACCACAGTCCTGGGGGTCACAGAACACCTGAGAGACTTTTCTTCAATATTCTCCTATGTACATATCTTATTTTCCCACACACTGACAAAGTGCTTTATGGGTAAGAGTTCTCGTCTTCACTTCTTTAGATTCTTCTTCGGGAACCTTCAACCACGGTATCTAAGGTAATACTGGGAACACAATTTTTGAATTAAGTTGACTCCAGCCTCAAACTTGGCGAGTTCCCCCAGATTTCAACCCTTCATGACATCGGCAGTTCTGATGACCCAGTTGCTCTTCCAATCTTGGGTATTTCTCACAGCCATGAGAAGTGACAAATTAATGTGTTTGGACTACTAGTAATTCCCTTTATTCTTTCCTCCGTTCACCTACAGTATGTTTTAAAATGTACGGATCCTTATAAAAAGATCTGGTGGCAACAGGGTAATTTTAGGCTAATACAGATTGTGGACACAGCTTCAAAACTAAGTGTTTTATAAATTTCTTGTATTTGCTGCTTCCTTAGG
Source organism: Pteropus vampyrus (assembly GCF_000151845.1). Lineage (NCBI taxonomy): Eukaryota > Metazoa > Chordata > Mammalia > Chiroptera > Pteropodidae > Pteropus > Pteropus vampyrus. The sequence continues at coordinate 975 of NW_011902492.1, read as the reverse complement.
TGAAGGCTTTTTAGTTTACGTGGTTTTTGCAAAATTGACATACACTCTCCTTTATTAATAAAGTCCTAGTTTATCTGAACCTAAAAAAAAAAAAAAAAAGACTTTGTAACTACTGTTGGGAGAAGTCAAATGCCACTATACTCTGCCCCTTTGCAATTTGATTTTGTCTAGTCCTTAAATTCAAAGCAGTAGCCCATATGGCTTACCAAATTGTATTGTTTCTGGTCTTTTATACACAGGAAAACCAGCATTTGGAGAAAGACTCACAGAGGTAGGGTCATGAAAGGCGTAATAAGCAGTGAGAAGGGAAGTCCATGCTGCCGATGCCTAAGATATTTAGCATTATTACGTTTCCTATGGACTGGCTGCGACCCAATTTCAGACTCTTCCCTCTTTGTTGCTCTAGGCTTTCCTTGCCCGTTCCTCCTCCTCCTGCTCCTCTGACCACAACTTCTCAGTCTCCTCAGCCAGACCCTTAAACACGGGTGGCCCCCACAAACACCATCTCCTTCTCCTACGATCTGCAGCCCCCTGGGAACAGATCTCACCCATTCTCATAGTTTCAACTATGACTTTGTGCAAAAGATCAATGTCTCTATCTGTGATGCCTTTCTCGAGCTTTAGACCCCACCTTTTAGCTGTCTCATAGGCACAGACAGCATCTCAAATCTGGCATTTAAAAAAAAAACACCACCCTATCCTTTCAGCTTCTCTATCATCCCCTCTATAACCTTCTGCTATTCTTCTTCTATCCTCTCTTTTAATAGAATGGTAGCACTGTTCATTCTGTCATTCTTACACCGAAATTTTCGATTGGCCCCTAAATCGAATCCATTTTCTCCATTTTCTCCACAAAACGTGTCTTTGATCATTCATTCCCTCCTCCACCTTCTCGCCATCACTACTCAGATCCCAGCCTGCAGCATCTCTCTTCTATAGCAAAACAACTTTATTATAACAGAGAGAGAGAGAGAG
>NW_011902491.1:0-2540 GCF_000151845.1 Pteropus vampyrus | reverse complement strand
CTCCTCACAAGATACTCAAACTTAATACTGTGCCTTTTCAAATTTTAAGGAGGTAATCTAGATCAATGTTTGGTTTACTGAACTTGATTACAACATGCTTAAAAACTTAAATGTAGGGGTTGTGGACAAAGGAAAGAAAGGAGGGAAATAAACTTTTAGTGGAGTGCTTATATTATATACAAACAAGTTGTTTCAAAACAGTGAATATTGGAGTGACCTTGGTGGATAGAAAAGATAAAACTTCACAGAGTGACACAAACTGTCATCCTTTAGTGCAAGTCAAACATCTTTCTAATGAATGACTTTCATGCCTATAAAACAATTTCTGTGAATTGCTTATGTTGATGGTTAGCAGCATGTCATTTACATTCCATGATAAATAATAAAACATCTCTAGTGGCATAATGCTTCTATTATGCTCTTCATTGTAGTCTATGATCAGGTTGAGATTGAATTTCAAATTTAAAATCTACTCTGGCCTATTTCAATTTTACAATGGAACTTGAATTATTTAAACTTTTTTTTTTCATGGAACTTTTAGAAAACACAGACAAGAGTTTAATTATTAACTAATTAGATAATATGCCTGAATAAATTAAATTAAATGGAAAGATATAATATTGCCCTGATAAAGAAGTGATAGATTGATCTATTCTTCACCTATAGCATATTCAATATTCTTTTGAATTACTAGTAAAATTGGTTTAAACATTATATTGAATATCACATTGAATTTTGTTCTTTGATGCATAAAAAATAATTTTTCTTCTCATTTTAAGTAATATTTCACTCTTTATCCAATTAGACCAAAGAATTTATGTGATCCAAATAAACTAGCTGCATATATGAGCAGCAGCATTTTAAGGGGAATATGCCCTCAGTGATTTATCAAAAAACCTTGTTAACTTATAAGGATGATTTATAGGCTGCTGAACTTAAAAGCAAAGCAGAGTATGTCAGAAAAACCAAGTAGAGAGGCTGTTCCTGGGTTTATATCGGTTTTAGTAACTATCAATACAATTAAATCTCTAATCTTTTACTATGAAGTGTTTGTGAAATATGCCACTCACTCTGATCACTTACATTTAATAACTTAAATATCTAAAATTTGATATTTATGGTACCATGCTCTTGATATGATACTAATTATTATTATTACCATATTATTATCACCATTATTACTATTAATAAATCCTTTATTTTATCAGGCATATTACTATAAGCTTTGTATGCTTAATGCATTTGATTTTTCACAATAACACAATAAGGCAGGTGCTTTCATTATTTGACTTTCATCTGTAAGTAAACAGATTTATGGAAGCTAAGACACAAAGAAAGACACAGAGCAGCAATCCTACTTCTCAACTTTTTCCCACTGACTTTAAGTCACTCTGCACTTATTCCTCATTTTACATAGTGACAATTTTTACCTTCTAACCCAGATTATAAATGTGATCAGTGATAGGGCTACAGCTCTTAAGAATAATGGTGATAATTGCTTGATTAGTCTTTTTTAATATTGTTATGGGTTGAATTGTCTCTCCCAAAAGATGTGAAGTCTGAACACTATTAACTGTGAATGTGACATTATTTGGAAGTAGAATCTTTGTAAAAGGTCAAGTTAAGATAAGGCCGTTAGAGTAGGCTCTAATTCAATATGACTGTACTCTTATGAAGTGAGGATTTGGACACAGAGAGACAAGCATACAAGGAGAATGCCATGTGAACATAAAATCATATATCAGAGTGATACATTTACAAGCCAAGAAATTCCAAAGATTCCAGCAGACCACCCGAAGCCAACAGAAGGGCAGGGAACAGATTCTCCCTCACAGCCTTCAGAAGAAACCAACCTACTCAAAAGCTTAATCTCAGACTTCTAAGCCTCCAGAACTGTAATATAATAAATTTCTGTTAAAGCAACCAGATTGTAGTACTTTGTTAGAGCAACTCAAGCAAACTAATACAAATGCGCTGTGTTCTTTTGCTTGAAAAAAGAAATATACTACATGTACATATATCTGATGAAAAACGTGAATGTAATTCACCGTTACTCTTTGTTCAAAATGGCAAAGCCTTTTTTGGTCTAAGAATCTAAAAATTTAAAATAAAGTATTTAAAATTGAAAATACATATTTTTAAAGGCAAGTGACTACTAAATGTAAGATATAAAGATCTCATTAAAATGAAATTTCCATTTATTTCTTTGATTTTGGAAATTAAACACAATTATGTATTTAGTGTAATTTTTTAAATTTACTAAACTATAGTGAAGAATGAATTCTGTAGAATTTCCTAATTACAACTTTCACAATTAGATTTAGTTCTCTCCAATTGTGTAATTTACAAGGAGACTTTAAAATAATAATCAGACATACAGAAATAGCAACACGTTTTAAAATTTATGAAATACCAATAAATAATTATACTTTTAGGAAAACAATTTTAAAAATAGAAGAACAGTTTGAGAAGCAACTAGATTTTTGTTTGGACATAGTCTTGTTACTGTTGGAGCGATCAGAGTTCCGGTAGCTCACACA
>NW_011902490.1:0-1327 GCF_000151845.1 Pteropus vampyrus | reverse complement strand
GGGGTTGGGTGGGTAGGGGTGGGACTCGACTCTTGCTTTTCATTTTAAGATCCTTTTATAGTGCTTGTTTTTTAAAACACATACACATATTGCTTTAACAAAAATTAAAATATAAAAAGGCTTTTCTTTTTATCGTCATCAAATAAAGATGTTGCTTGAAATAATAAAAAAAAATTAAGAAAATGTATCCATCTGATGATATTCCTACTATGCTAGATTATTAAAACTACTTTGCTCTATTAGGATCAAAGTGACCAGGATTCTCTTTTTTTAATGTTAAGAATTGACTCCAGTTAGTTCCTCTGTCTGCCTTTTGCACCCCTATATTTGACTTCTCACCTGTTGTAGGTGTGTGACTGACTGATGTAAAGTTGCTTACTTCTGCCTCCCCTGCCTTTATTTTCAGAAAGGCATGTATGTTGTGTTTGATTCACACCCCTCTTTCAAGCAAAAAAGGTAGGACCAGGAGCTAAATGTACCCAAACAAGATCAGATATCTGAAGGTATCTGGAGAAGAGTTTATTTAAGAATCAATAGTTGATATGTGTATGCCTGAATTGTGTTATAGTAAACATAATTTATAAAAATAGTAACAAATAATAATGCAGAGAAAAATTTAAAAAAGGAATGTGTGTGCCCACATCTGTGCTAATGTGATATACTTAATATTGTTTTCCTTTTAAATAAGATTTGATTGATTTCTGTCTTCTCTGTTCCAAGCAAGTAAAGTGACTGGGGTCTACGAAACAAATTAAATGGAGAAGAGCCATCTTCCTCCAAGTGTACACGAAAGAGAGTTCCAAGGTCAGATAGGTTAGGAAATGCTGGTTAAACAAACCCCAGAAGACCTCCTTACTGCAGAATTCCTCAGGAGCGAATTCTAACTTGTACTGTGAATATCTAAGGCAAAACATGCGACATTTGCAATCTTTAAGTATCTCATAGATTAAGATTCTGTTGAAATGTATATTTGAAATTTGGGAGTTTAAATTGGGCAGTTATAAGAAAAAAAGTAGAATGAAATGGATCTGATAGCATTTAGTCAGAGGAATTGCTATTTAGGGAAATACCCAAAATAGTCCAGCGTATGTATGTATGTATGTATGTATGTATGTATGTATCATCTATCCATCCTTCCATCCATCCATCCATCCATCCATCCATCCATCCATCCATCCATCCACCCACCCACCCACCCACCCACCTATCCACCCAACCACACTCCTGTCATCTTTCTATTTTTTCCTTTTTAGTGTCTTAAAAAGATTCTAGACTCAAGATTTACTCAATACAAATGATCCAGTTAACTAAATGCAATTTTGGAATC
>NW_011902489.1:0-1083 GCF_000151845.1 Pteropus vampyrus | reverse complement strand
TATTATTATTTATTTGATATATTAAGAAAAAGTGACCTTAATTTGAACCTCAATGCCAAGATTGCCATTCAAGAATCACCTAATATAAAGAATGTCCTATGATATACCTACAAGGAGGGTACAAAAGGAAGATCTGTTTTATGAACATAAAATCAAGAAATACAGCTTCTAAGATAAAAGCACAAAATTAATTAAAATACTGTTTCACAAACTGAATGTCAGAAGAACATATAAATTGACCATTTTGGTGGATTTCTATAGCAACTGTTGTTATAATTAAAGAGATCTCACCTAAACAGTAGACAGTAGGCTTTTCTTGTGTTAATTCAGGCTAAATATAATTTCTTCTTCATAAACCTTTCCTTCAAAAAGTGTGTCTCTTCTACTACACTCAAGTAGAAAAAAGTATATATGTATATGTATATATACGGATATATATATATACACATATATACATATATGTATATGTGTGTATGTGTGTATGTATGCATCCACAATTGGAGGCAGAACATCTGCCTCTTTGGATCATTAAAAAATTTAAGAAATAGCTTAGTTTCCCAGATAGGACACAAGGTCTAATTAACTGCATGATCTGTGGTCAGTAATGAATTCACTCTATTTTAGTCGCCCCGTTGGTAATAAGAATTTTAAGATGGTCAATTACTTTTATACAATCATGTAGTAAAGATAAATTAGACAAAATATGGAAAAAAAAATCTATGATCAATTTGGAAGATAGTATGTTATATAAATCCAAGCTGGCACTACTCTGAAGAACACAAAATTAAGCACTTCAAATGCAGTAACAAGGTTGTTGATGCAAAGAAGATTCTATTTTTCCACCTGCTCTTTCTTTCTATACACTTTCCAGGTGCCACTGTACAATTTTCCTCACAACCAGGCAATTACACCCCATGAATTGTGTGGTTAGTCAGCTAACCATCTGCTTTCCAGGAGCAGTCATGTGCTGTGTTCACAATTTTCTTGATTCAAACCACGAGGAGGATGTAGAAATCTCACGTGCAATATTTGAGACATTCTTTATTCTGGAATAAAGAACTATAAGGGTGAAGAATATTTTGA
>NW_011902488.1:0-1875 GCF_000151845.1 Pteropus vampyrus | reverse complement strand
TTATTATGAGACCCTCCCTGCCGTCAGATTCAGGTAAAATATTTCAGGATAGCTCTTCCCAAGATGCCTGCGTACTGTTGCTGTGGCCACATCTGTCTCCTGATACCTGATCTCTCTTGTCATCGATCTTTTGGTCTTGATGTAAAACACAATCTTTTTGAAATTCTGAAGATCAAAGTAAAACAAAATACAAAACATTCACCCAAGTTATTCATGAATGCAGTCAGTTTCAACTGGAGATTTGAAGGTGATGAGAAAGATTTCTTTACTGAGGTAAGGCCAACAGATTCCAGTCATAAAAAGGATTTTCCTGTACCTAAGAAGTCTTTATGGTTTCCCTCTGATTTCATCCCTCACAGCACCTGACCCTCCAGCCTCCTCGCTCCTCTCACCTCACTCTTACCCCTTCTTTTGCAGAGCAAACAGTCACATTTGTTGCTTATCTTCCCGCTTGCTACCATACCCTGGAGTTCTAGTTTCTAACCCTAGGCGTAGTTTTGAGTTTTTTTGTTTTTTGTTTTTTCTGTAAACTAGTAAAACCTTCTCTAACAAATATAGTTGAGCTAGGTGTTTATAAAAAAAAAAAAAAATTCGCCTCTTATAACCACAAAAAGGGCATTCTCACAATCTACTTTGTGACTGGCAGAACAATTGTACTTGTGATGTTAATAGGACTTTCAATCTGACATGAGTGATAAACATTTACTCAAGAAAACATTCATCAGCTGTGTCCAGAGCACTGCAAAGTCTACACAGATAAACAAGACTCTGCTTTTGCCTTTACAGAGCTTAGGAACTAGTAAGTCTTTCTTGGGGAAGAATTTGGGAGAAAGAGAGACATTTCCATAAATTCTAGATAAACTGCTTTCAATCTTCTACAAAATAATAACAGAAATGCTCAGCTTAATACTATTTCAATAACTGCATAGCTTCAAAAAAGTTGATATTTGAAGCACAACCTGAAGAGAAAGCTTAGGACCGTGACTCTAGACTTCTTCCTGTTCTGTTGACCACCATGATACACACAATACAAAGACAGATGAGACAAAGTTCTGCCCTCAGAATTAGGAGTCAGCTGGAAGAAGAAGACAAATTATAGCATTTGATCAATATTGATGTCATGTTGTGTTCTGATAGAGGTGATTACAGATAGAGGATCTGATCCACACAGCAGAATGGTTATGAGTGGAACTCAAAGCTTTGTGGCAGAGAATGGACACTGGAACTGCATCTTGACATCTGAGCAAAAAAGCCAGGTCAGTGTGTCTGTTTGGGGGAGGAAGGGAGGGCCAATGTTTCATGAAAAAATCATGCAAAAAACATGCAGAATGAGAATGGCAGGTCATCTGTCGCATTGTACAGGTTGGGAGCAAATAATAGATACATATAGGCAAAGTTGGTTTGGCATAGAATTTTGTCACTGTTAAATATAAATGCAGCAGGTCTTCGAATCACAGTATTTCGTTCAATATCATTTCATTATAACAATGTCATTTCATTATAAGATGCCAGAGGAACTCAACTCTTGTTTATATCAATTTGCTTATGGTAAAAAGTGGTTTTGTCATATATCATTTTGCTTAAAGTTGAAGAACTTATTGACAACGCTAAGTGAGGACTTATTGTAGTTATTCATGAAATGATATAGATACATAAGTCTACACTGGCTAACAAAACCATAAATCTAGTATAATTACAGATTATTATACTAGATTATAATAGATTATTATTAGAATAATACTTAGGATTAATAAAACTTTCAGATGTTTTGGAAATTTGCTCTAATCAATCTTTTAAAAACCTGTGGTAGAGATTGTATCCTCAAATCATGCTAAATATTTCTTTCATCTAGTTATACATTGTAAATGACACTTC
>NW_011902487.1:0-1188 GCF_000151845.1 Pteropus vampyrus | reverse complement strand
TTTTTTTTTTTCTCCACATGCTAATTTCTTTGAATAATTATTACAATGAAGTCTAACAAAGGGTCCATTCAGGATTTCAGAATAGCCATGGTATCTGTGTATTTTGCAGACTGCCATATAAGCCTAATCCAATATCGTCGGCTCATACGTGACGTGAAAATGTTTAACTTACTACTCCCGACTCATAAGTATACGCAACTTGCTTATCACCGATGTGAGCTTTCTTGAAGATTAGAATACTCCATTTTCTTTTTTCTTCCTCTATGTTTGCTTAACTATTCTAAAGTAAGATAAGACACAGATAGGGAAAACCACACACCAAAAATATGTAGTTTAAGAGTTATTTGTAAGACAAACATCCCCGCAAATTACTATGCAGATCAAGAATCATGACTTAGCCAGTCACCCTGGAAGACCTCGCATGTGCCCCATTCCAGTCACAGCGCCCTTCCTGCCCGTGACCCTGACTTTTGTGCCACGTCCTTGCATTTCTTTATAGTTTTATTAGTTAAGCGGACATCCCCAGACATTATGCTCTTGCCCATTTTAAAGGCATTTTCTGTTTCTAGCATTTCTCTTAATTAGATTTTCTTTCCATCCTTTTCTATTCTGTAATTATTTCTGTTGAAGAACTCAGGACATTCGACTTCAGCATTTCCCAAAGTCTGGATTTTACCAATTTCCAATTCAGGCTTCTGTTCGGCATGTCCTCCACCCGCCTTTTTTTCCTGCAGTGGGACCCGGCGGCTGGATTAGACTCGTGTCTGATCAGTTTGGGAAGAATGTAGTTGGTGGTATGTTCTTTCATCAGGAAGCACAGGAGTGTGTGTCTCTTTTGTGATATTAGCAGCCGTAGACATTCAGTGCTCACATCCTTTCATTCACTTGAGTTGGTAAAAGGGTAATTTTTTTTTAACTCTATCATTTTTTTCATTTACTAGAAATATGAAAAGAGATGCTCTCATCTATATTTGATTACCCAGTGGCACCATTTATGCATGAAAGGTTGGATAAAGGCGTAATTCTTCCCTGTGGTTACTAATTTTCAAGATAATGAATTGGCTCTCTATCTTCCCCAAAGTGACCAATGGATATCTTTAAAAATATTATCATGAATTGTCACCAATAAAAAAGAGAAAGAAACAAATTGAGCATCAGAAAGAAGAAAGGAAGGAAAAATGGAAGGAA
>NW_011902486.1:0-2593 GCF_000151845.1 Pteropus vampyrus | reverse complement strand
TGCGCGCTGGTGCGGCCCTGCGGCCCGCCATCGGTGTTCCGGGCCCCAGGGCCGCGCGCCCGCCCTAGGACTGTGGGTACGGCCGCCATATGTGGACCTTAAAACGCCTTGTAGCCTTTTGAAGCGCTTTGACATCTCGGAAGGGCTTTGTATTGCAAACTAAATTGAAGCGCTTTGTAGTCCCGGAAGCGCTTTGACATCTCCGAAGTAGCGCTGTGCAAACTGAAGCGATTGGTAATCGCGGAAGCACGTTGTGGGCTTGGAAACCGAACCGAAGCCTTTAGTAAATTTTGCAGCTTTTTGACTTTTCCGAAGCGCTTTGGCATCCCTGAAACCTAGAGAACTGTGATGGGCAGTGGAAAGAAAGGGGAAAGGTCAGTAAGGCCAGCCCCTGGCTCTGACCTTCTGGTTTGCCCTCGTCCAGGGATCCCGGGATGGCGGGATTCTGAGGGGAATATAGGAGTGATGGTGTTGGAATCAGGCCCTCTTCTTTACCTTGCAGGTGCCCATGGCGTCGGAGCGGCACAAGGTCAAGCACCATTGGAGCAGCACTTCGGAAGGGTGTTCCCGCAAGCGCAGCTGCCTCCGGGAGCCCAGTGATGTGGCCCCCTCCAGACGGTCAGCTCGTAGCTCTTCGTCGCGTTCTGGAGGGGCCAGCAGCCCCAAGCGTCTGAAAGCCCAGAAGGAGGACGATGTGGCCTGCTCACCTAGGTTGTCTTGGGACTCATCCCGCCGCAGAAATTCCTCCTCTTCCTCCCATTCCTCAGGCCCAAGTGTGGACAGTGCTGCCTCCAAAGGCTGCCTGATTCGGAGCACTGGACAGTTCCTTTCGTCAGGGGGATCCCCTCTGCGCCCTGCCAACTCCTCTCTAGAAGAAATGGCTTCTCTAGAGGAAGCCTGCAGCCTTAAGGTAGGCGGCTGCAACACCTTGCAAGCGGTGAAGCCCATTCCACGTGACTTGAGATGTTGAGGATGGGAAATTTTGGTGAAAGGAGACTTAAAAAAAGCTCATGTCCTTTAGGGTCTCTGGGGTCTTCACAGAGATCTACTTCGTGTAACTATGGAAGACCGAGTAGTTGGTGGGGGGATGGCCTAAAGTACCCTAGAGGTAGTTTTCAAACCTGGCAGCACTTTGCAACTATTTGGAAAGCTTTAAAATACTGTGCCTGCCTCTCACCCTGATTTAACTGAGCCAGAGTGTGGTCTGGGCTTCCACATTTTAAAATGCTCCTCAGGTAATTGTAATGTGCACCCAGATTGGAGAATCGCTGCAGTAGAAGGTGGAGTGCGTGCTCAAGACACAGATGTATGTATTTTGTTGTAAATTTAAGGGATTTATGTTGTATTTTGAACCACTCTGAATCACAGAACCAGAGAATAAGAATTTGGTTTTGGGTGTGACTTCACCAAAGTTAGGGTTTCTAGCATGTTGGAGTTCTGGTTGGTGGGGCAGGATAGTTTCTCAGGTTAAACATTTAATTCTCCCAGTGGGACACACAGGAGGGTTTCTCAGTATTTGCAAGTGAACTGAGGAGTGCTTCACAGATGGGGTTCATTTTATCCACTCATTCATCTTAATTAACCTTTTTTTAAAAAGGAGTAATACAGCTTTGCGTGTATGAAAATTGAGCGTCAGTCTGTTGGAAATAGAAGCAAATACAATCAGTCTCTTGTAGTTTGCTATTTTTCCATTAGAGAGAGTAGAGCGAGCACTAGCTAATGTCACTGGCCATACTGTGTAAGCTTCATCCACTCATTCAATCAGGTTTTGAACAAATATTTATTGAGGGCTTAGTTTGTGCCAGGCAGTGTTCTAGTTGCTTGGGATTCTTCAATAACAAAACAAAGATCACTGCCCTCTTAAGGGTTCGCATTGTAGGTTTTGGAGCTTTGGGTCTTAAAAGGTGAGTTCTGCATGTCTAGGAGTGGAGGAAAAGTCTCTATTTGGAGGAGATGGGCTGTCCCTAGAAAAGCTATTTTACAAAAGCAATAAAAACAAGGCCCCAGGGAAAAGTAGGTTTGTCCTTAAGTCTTTGCTCAGTGGTTTCTTATGTAGAACTGAGAAATGAGGCTGTTTTTACGGGTTTATTTTTGGGAACTCTTGGGCGAATGCCCCAGGTGATTTCACTGTAGACCTCGAAGAACCCTTGTATGGGCATTTGGAATTTTATTATTTTTTTTTTACTTTAACAGTAAATTGAAAAGCTTTTTCTTTGGCATAAGAATACTAAATATGACTCAGATGTAAATAAGGTAAATATGGGGCTTTGCTCATGCAATTTAATCTTGTCATTAATCCTTGATATAAGTTCAGTGGATTTGGGTGCAGTGTAGAATAATGTCAGTTCATTAACTTTATCTGTAATTGCCATTGAAGTTAGAGTGAAGCCTGGTATAAGGAGGGGCTTAGTCTTTCTGGTGTGCTGCTTCCCAGGCTCAGGTTGTCCTGCAGACCCGGAACTCAAGATTTAGGGTGTGGCCTCTAAGTCATGTGGGTCTTATCCTGGTATGGACTCATCTTGCCTCATTTAGCTCTAAGGGGCCTGTTTTGCCAAAATCAATTTAATGGTTAACCATAGAGCAATGAGTATTC
>NW_011902485.1:0-2560 GCF_000151845.1 Pteropus vampyrus | reverse complement strand
AACTCCCAGTGATGCTTCTCGTTCATGCCACCCATCACTCAGCCTCATCCAGAAGGAATTCGTGCAGGAAAACCAACGATTTTAACGATTTAAATGCGATAGAACATTATTATTATTATTTTTTCATATAGAAACTTAAAGGTGAGCGGTTGTTCTGGATAGCCTTCACTGAATAGGAAATGACAGTCAGAATTTAGCGGCTTAAAACAATAATTTATTTCTTTCATAATTCTGAAGGTTGGCTTCACTCTCTCCCCAGGCCTCCTTCCCTTCCTCCCTGCCCCCCCCTCGCCTCCCCCCAAACCTTTACTCTTTCTGTTGCTACAAATAATTTGCTTATCCCAGGTGCCTCATCAAAGTAGAATAGCACATTACTTGTCCTTTTGTGTCCGGCTCAGCGCATTTAGCATATCCTTTGTTTTAAGTGAAGAATCGGCTCTCCCGGGCACCCCTCAACACCCTGCAGCCCTGGCGCCGGAAGTCCAGCAAGAAAGCGCGTCATCGGCGCCCCGGCCTCGGTGACTCCGTATCGGACACCGGGACAGAGCACAGGCATCCTAACCCCCCTTTAGAAAGGTGGCTGAATTGTCTGGGCTACACCGATGGCGGGCGGGGCTTTCATAGCAAGGTCAACACTTACTTGATGCATTTTAAGCCAAATACCTACTAAATCTGACCCTCGTCAAAGCCATTAAATCTTTTTAAGGCAAGGAAGATGAGAAAATACCCCGCTTTTGAGATAGTCCTGTCATGTAAATTCTTTTTATCACTGGGACATTAAAGTCTTGGCAGGAAATCATGTTCTCTCATCACGCATTAACCCGAACCTGACCAGCCTGGGGTGTAGATGCTTCAATATTTACAGACCGTGCATCTATCTGAATTCTATAAAGCTGCGAATGGAAGATGAGGACATGGCTTATACACTGTAGTTTAGCTCCTGCCCCCCGCGGCCTCGTTTTGTTTACAAGGGTGCATCAATGTTCTTTATAGGAACACAAGTTAATAGTGAAATTACTGAATTCGGCAATGAGAATCGAAGGGTTGGACAGCCGGCAGGACGGTAAATGACGGAGTGGCTGGAGCTCGGACTGCGTGCTCGCACAGGACTGGCCTCTTCACGTCTGGGCATCTTATCTGGGGCCCTCCGGGCAGGGTGCTGAGCTTCTCCAAGCCTCAGTTTGTCATTGTCTCAAGGCCATTCAGAGTCAGGGGCTTATTCCTCTGCGTCGTCAGCTGTCCTGGCTCCTTGCTGGCCCTCGGCACAACCACACACTCCTGCCAGGGTGCCTATGTCCCCCGCGGTCCCCTCTGCCCGAGACCGCCCTGCAGATATCCAGGAAACTCATTGTCTCGCTTCATTCAGGCGTGACCAGGATACCACCTCTTCATGCAGAAATGTCCTGACTGCTCCGTGCCCTTTTCCCTCTCCCTTCTTTCCGTAGTAGTTGTCTCCGCCATGGCCCAGGATGCGACTGTTTCGTTTTGTTTTTAAGAGCTTTATTGAGGCATAATTCACATACCATGTAATCCATCCATGTACAGCGTACGACTGAGTTGTTTTCAGTAGAATCCCAGAGGTGCGCAACCATCAACACGGTCGATTTTAGAACATTTTTATCAACTCGGGAAGAAACCTGGTACCCGGTAGATGTCTTTCCTTTGCCCTAAGTAGCCACTAATCTACTTATTGCCTTGGACTGGCCTATTTTGGACACTTCTTGTAGAGTATCGGTACTTTAATACTTTTTATGTCTTAATAATAATCCATGGTATGGATATGCCACATTTTTAAAATTCATTCATTAGTTGACGGACATGTTGGGGTTGCATCTTCCTTTTGGTTACGGTCTGTCAGCATTCACATGCACTGTTCTGTGTATACGCATGTTCTCATTTTTTCTTGGGTACATATCCAGAAGGGAAATTTCTGGCTCATGTGCTAACTCCACGCTTAGCCATTTGAGGAACCCCTGACATTTGCCAAAGTGGCTGTGTGTGAAGGTTCAGATTCTCCACGTCCTTTCCAGCCGGGACCTAGTTGTTTACCTGCCCGTTGTCTTCACCTTGGGAACGTACGTGACCTGAGGGACGGGGCTGTGTCAGAGCAGTTCACTCCTATATCCTGCTCCCTTCCTTGGGACATAGTGTGTTGTCATGTTGGATAAATAGATGGTTCCATCTTTCTGCTTCCAGAACCGAGCACAGCGCTGGCATCGAAGACAGGCTTGGACATCCTCATTTTTTATTTATTCTATTTTTTCTTTTTTTAGATGAACGAATTAATTTTTTATGGTGACATTGGTTAACGAAAGCCAATGAGTTTCGTCTCCACCCTTTAACAACAAGGCACATATATATTCACCTCCTGTAGTTAGATTTCTTTCTGTCACCACGTATTTGACTCCCTTTACCCCGTCTACCTCCGCCCACCCTCTGGTGACCACTAGTCTATTGTCCATGTCCATGAGTCTCTGTTAGTTTGGGATCGGACATCCTTGAAACGTGAAGAGGCTGGTGTTTCCAGAGCCAGTTAGAAGTGCCTCATACGTGCGTTTAG
>NW_011902484.1:0-1521 GCF_000151845.1 Pteropus vampyrus | reverse complement strand
AGTAACTATTTATGCACCCAACACAGGGGCTCTAAATATATAAAGCAAATATTGACAAACATAAAGGGAGAGATCAACAGTATTACTCTTCCAGACAGAACACCAACAAAGGAACAGTAGCCTTAAATGATACAATAGACAGATGGATTTAATAGATATTTTTAGAGCGTTTCACCCCAAAGCAGCATATATATATTTTTCTCAAGTGCACGTGGAACATTTTTAAGATAGATCACATGCTGGGCCACAAAACAAGTTTCAGTTAATTTAAGAAGATTGAAATCATATCAAGCATCTTTTCCTATCACAGTGGTATGAAACTAGAAATCAATTACAAGAAAAAAAACCTGAAAAATACACAAACACATAGAGGCTAAATAACATGCTGCTAAATAATAAATGGGTTAATAATGAGATCAAGGAAGAAATTCAAAAATAGAAGAAAAAAGAAAATAAAAGATAAAAAATATGAGTAATAAAGTGTCAATAACTACTTATCTATCAACAATTACTTTAAATAAAAATGTATCAAATGTTTCAATCAAAAGACATAGGATTGTTGAATGAATTAGAAAATAAGACCCTTACCTAAGCTGCCTACTAGAGATTCACTTCATATCGAAAGATATACACAGACTGCAAATAAAGGAATGGAAAAAGATATTTCATGAAAATGGAAACAAACCAACAAAATAATGTGGGGTAGCAATACCTTATATGAGACAAAATAGACTTTAAAACAAAGGCAATAATGAGAAACAAAGAAGGATCCAATTATTCCACTTCTGGGTATTTATCCGAAGAAACCCAAAATGCTACTTCAAAGGGACATGAGAATCCATATGTTCATTGCAGTGTTATTTACAGTAGTCAAGATATGGCAGCTACCTGGGTGTCCATCAATGGATGAATAGATAAAGAAAGGTGGGACATACGCACGATGGAATATAACTCAGTCATTAAAAAAAAAAAAAAAGAATGAAATCTTGCCATCTGCAACAACATAGAAAGACTTAGAAAGTATTGTGTTGAATGGAGTAAGTCATGCAGAGAAAGAAAAATGCTATATTATTTTACTTAAATGTGGAATCTAAAGAACGAAATAAACTCACAAAGCAGAAACAAACTCATAGATACAGAGAACATTTTAATGTTTGCCAGATGGGATGGGAGTTGGGGAGGGAGGTGATTAAAAAAAGGGAAGGGGGTAAGTACAGATTGGTAGTTATAAAATAGACATGGAGATGTAGCATAAGGAATATAGTCAATAATATTGCAATAACTACATATGGTGTCAGGTACCAGATTTGTCAAGGTGATCACTTTATAAGACTTATAAATGTCTAATCACTATGTTGTACACCTGAAACTAATATAATATTATGTCACTGTAATTTAAATAATTTAAAAATTATTAAAATAAAAAAGAACAAAATAATGTTAAATTAAAAAAATAAAAGGTGTTTGATTAAAAATCAAAAGAGAAAAGAAAAAAGATCTCATATAAACAACCTAAATTTA
>NW_011902483.1:0-2199 GCF_000151845.1 Pteropus vampyrus | reverse complement strand
TTTTAAAGATCTTATTGCCTTTATTCAAATTTTCATGCATTGGGCAATATCCCATCTAGCAGATTGAAAGGAGTTCCAAGAAGCCATATGTAATAAAAGGCTTTTATAGGTAGGAGGAAATGGGGACAAGACATTATACTAGCAAAAAGTGGATTGGTTGTAGCAAGGTCACTTTCCTTTAGGAGATGACAAAGGTCTAGCAGGCAGATGATCTCACTAGTGCTGATCACGTAATTCTTGATTGACTGGTTTAAGATTCCATTTTTGGGAGAGCTGAAACTATGATTATTTAAATATTGTCTTGGTTTAGTGATGTGGGGCTTAGCATAGGTGACTTCATTTGGGGGCTGTTATCTTCTTTATAACATTAGAAAATACCAGAACTGGGATTTAATTAAAAAGACAAGTCCTCCTCAGCTGCAGATTTTTCACCTACCTTTCCCTTTGCTCCCTGGAAAGTGTGTGTGTGTGTGTGTGTGTGTGTGTGTGTGTGTGTGTGTGTGTAAATTTCACCTTTTTAAAAATTATAATAATTTAGAACCAATAATGTAGAAGGTGGTTTTGGTTTTTGAATATTGAGATTTTCAGTAATTGGAAATGTTAGAATTTAATAAATAATTGAAATTGCAAGCTTATTATCATTTTAGAAAAGCTGAACTTCAGGAAAGTCAATTAAATAAATCCATTCATATATTAGAAAGTGAGAACTTGCTAAACAAATCCATATACCTTGTTTTATATGTCAAACAACATTTGTAATTGTGGCAGATCTATCATGCCTGATGTATTTAAGGTTTCTGATTAATTGTAGTGAGTGTGCACTACGGTGGAAATACCATAAATGCCACCTCTTCATAACCTTGCTTCCCTCTCCAGCATCCTCAGGAAAGATTCTGCTGCTAAGGTGCTGGGTCTGCCCTGGGCCCGTATGCCTCTCCTTCCCTTCTGTCTACAGTTAGTTTCCTCTTTACTTCTACAGCCTGATGTACCTGTGTCTTAGTGGATCAAGCTATTTGTATTACTTTGAGATGTCTTGCCAGTCATTCAACTGCCTAACACAGTTCTGGGACACAACAGGTAAATGTGGCAAATATTTCATGAATTATCCATTGATTTTTAGAGGCTTTCATGAGTTAAGAGCTAGAAACTATCTTCATACATCCAAGGCGGAGTGACAGAGGTTTCTTTCATGATGACTCATGATGAAAAGGCAATGTTCCATCCATTGATATCACATATATTTATATACCTAATATATATACAGGCCCCAATATTATTTTCATCTAGCAAAGCAGAACCACAATTTCCTCTAAGAAGATTACACAAAGGCTATATTTTTGGTAGTTTTGTTCACCATCTAGAAACAATTTGTGTGCTCAATGGCCATAATTCCACTTGCGGACAGAAGTATTCTTTACTATCTCAGTTCAGCCTGATTTAATACATTTATTTTGGAAGTTCACACGGCCAATCTTTTCTTAAAAAACAAAAACATGAAACTAGACTGCCATCTGATACCATACATGAAAATTAACTCAAAATGGATTAAAGACTTAGTATAAGACCTGAAACGATAAAATACATAGAAGAAAATATAGGTATTAAATTAAACTTATGGACCTCAGTCTCAGAGGGGTTTTTGTGAACTTGACTCCAAAGAGAAGTAAAAGTAAAAATAGATGAATGGGACTACATCATCCTAAAAAGCTCTGCACAGCAAAAGAAACCATCAACAAAACAAAAAGGCAATTGACCGAATGGGAGAAGATATTTGCAAATGAAACCTCTGATAAGGAGCTAATAGTCTATATATATAAAGAGCTCATAGACCTTAATAACAAAAAAAACCCCAAACAATCTGATTTAAAAATGGGCAGAGGACCTGAATAGACACTTTCCCAAGGAAGATGCACAAATGGCCAACAGATATATGAAAAGATGCTCAACTTCACAAGTTATAAGGGAAATGCAAATTAAAACCACAATGAGATACCTCCTCACACCTGTTAGAATGGCTATTATGAATAAGACAAGGAATAACAAATGTTGGAAAGGTGTGGAGAAAAAGGAATCCTCATACACTGCTGGTAGAAATGTAAATTGACACTATGGAAAACAGCACGGCAGTTCCTTAGAAAATTAAGAATAGAGCTACCATATGACCCAGCAATTTCTCTTCTGGGTACCTACCTCAAAATT
>NW_011902482.1:0-1789 GCF_000151845.1 Pteropus vampyrus | reverse complement strand
ATTGGAGCTAAGATGATAAATAATGCGATAATTTAAAGCCCGGGCTCCGGGTTCGATTCTGCAGGCAGTGGAAAGGGAGGATGGGAGGGGACGGAAAAGGGAGGGGAGGGGAGGGGAGAGTCGGGGAGCGAAGGCAGAAGTGTCTGGGCAAAGAGACGAGCAGGGGAGAGTTCTGGACAGAGGAACCGGTACGCGTGGAGCTCAGCGGGCCGGGAGAACACAGCCCGACCGGAGTGGAGGGCGCGTCCCAGAGTGAACGTGACGATCGTGGGGCCCAGACCCAGGCGGTGCTGCAGCAGGACCGACCTCTAGATCATCAGCAATTGGGGGAATCGAGTGTTCCACCCGGCCATTTAAAAAAATTAAGTTACATAAACTTACGGTTCCGTTTTATTAACAACTAGGGTAATAAAAACTCCAAACTCTTTGCTTCCCAATTAGTTCGCTGTATTTTATTCCTAGCTACTCTCCTGAGATTATTTCTATTTCTTATATCTGTATGGTGCAAATATTCTATAATGGTGACATCCACACAGCTCTTTCCAGTTCTGTGCTCAGCGATGTCACATTGTTGGTTTGGAATGAGTTCGTTTGCAATGAGGACGCTTTATGCCACGGAAATTAGCAAACTACAAATCGGAGCTTCACGTGTGTGGTTTCGTCGATGGTCTACACTGAAGGAACTGGGAGACTGCTAACGACACGGATTCAAATTAAAACGGGTTATTGCCATGACACTGCGAACGTCACCAAAATAAAAGACTGTCACATCAGGGCTGAACCGCAGCCAGAGGTTGGCTACAGATATGAGTTCAGCAAAAAATCAACAAAGGCACCTGGAGATTATCGACTGGCTGTGTGGAATCCATAATAAGCGATATCGTGCGTGTCCTTATTATTCGTAAGCGCGTGCCACACACCCCTCGCGTCGAGAAAGCTTGCACGAAGCCACACACACGTTGGTTTTCCAAAGAACTGATCTTCGAACATTTACCAGCTCACACTGCCCGAAAGCCACGTCAGCTGAGTGGACCTGACCCTGGGTGACGAGGGTACGACCCCTCGCTGGGACTGAAAGCGTAGGGGGCCCATAACGGGCTTTGGTTTTTGGACACCCGGTCAAGGGGGAGAATAGACAGAAAGCCACCCACCGGCACGGAGGCCGGGGTGCCCGTGAGGAGGCCGTGCAAGACGCCCCAGCACCCCGTGTGTGCAGCTACGGTGACGGGGCAGCGGGCGATGGAGCGGGGAGGACGTGGCCGAGACTCCACGAACGCACGGAGCCCTCTGCTCGCTCTACGGCCCTGCAGCCCCCGACCCCGTGTCTGCTCCCACGGGTCTCGGTGGGCGTGAAGCATTCTCCTGGGACCATGGCTGATCAGACTCGGGCCACGAGCGGCTGAGACCGAAGGCCGACCCCGTTTCGAGGGATGTCCCACAGCTCCCAGACCAGGCGTCCTGCAGGACAGATTCCACCCGTGCCGGCGCACCGCTTCTCCGGCCGTCTGCCCGCCCGACTCCGCTGTTCTCTCATGCGGTCCGTGCTTATCGAGAAGACAGAGCCACTTCTGAATCCCTGCAGAGGCCACACTGTCGGGGGGCCACGCGGCAGACCCGGCAGCCGAGGCTTGAGAAGAGCCCTCCTCCCCCGCCCCCCACAGCCATCCGCAGGAAAATCAAAGCGAGCAGGAGCAGCCAGCGACGCTCAGAAGAACTTTCTTTCCTCGGCTGCGTTTCGCAGGCCGTGGGGCCTCGTGCCCTGTGCCCCCCGACACAGCGAGAGGCCGGC
>NW_011902481.1:0-1452 GCF_000151845.1 Pteropus vampyrus | reverse complement strand
CAAGAAACAGAATGGATGCTTTGGGGAAGATGAACCTTGTGGAACCTTCCAACTATCAGACGTATGAGATGGTAAATGCTTGGTCCATGATTTTTGTAAAGTAGTAGTTATTTTGTTACCAATGTACTTTATCAAATTCTGAAAGGACTATGCTTCTGTGGTTTGTACTGATATAATTTGTAGTAACAGTATGATTTTATACAATCTGTTTATTAGTAAACAGAAAGCAAGGTACAAATAGGCAAAAAAACAAACAAGACTTGACCAATGGAGTTTTTTGAAGGCTGTTAACTTTTGTTAGAAAGTAGTACACAGTTGTTGACAGTCCATAAACTACTACTACTTTTAAAAAGAGATTACTCATTATCTAAAAATTTTATGTTTATTTTACCACAGTAAAAAATGTACATATATACCAAAATACAAATTGATTAATTCAAGCAAGAATGTGTTAAGAAAAAATTTTGAAGTTTTGTTATTCACTTAGTGAGTGGTGTAAAGTAGGGAGAGCATGCTAGTTTTCTCTAAAATATTTTTACAGGTTAGTTATGTTCACTAATCCTTAAAGATTTCTTTGAGTGGCTATCCTCAACTCTCAGTGCAACATAATTGCTTAGTGAGTTTTTTAAAAATACAGATGTTCATACTTCAGTCCCAAGAGTTCATTTCAATTGCTCTGTGGTAGGGCCTGTGGAACAAGATCGTTCAATACTAAAATGCACGTGCTGTTGAGAACAACTGCTCTAGAATGTAGAATCCATGAACACAGGAACCATATTTGTCTTGTTTATCCTCAGTATATTTCCTGGCTGACTAAATATGTATGGATTGACTCAATAAACAAATGATCTCTTACTCTATTTTACCTGTATATACCTTATATTAATATTTCTTGGATGCTGGAACAGCCATGCAGATTCCATAAAATCAGCCAGAAAACATGAATATAAACTTAAACATCAACAGAAAAGCCAGTTACCTCTTCTACTCTACCATTCCTACCCCAAGACAAGTGTTAACAGTTTGATACTCAAATATCCAGTCATTCTCTTTTAACAGATACACACAATTAGATATAAATATGTATGCTTCTTTAAAAATTTTTCTTTCTACTACTCTTTTCCCCAGCCAAATGAGATGAAAATATCCACAATGCTCATTTTTTTTTTCACTTAAACTTTTTTCAAGATCACACCATGAAGGACTTCTTCATTTTTTAATATAGACCTAAATAATAATATTTCTGTTCCCTAAGCTATTCAATTAAGCTTTGTCATTCACTTTATTTCCTTTCTCTTATCCACGCACTCCAATAATACTTCGGCTTCCACCGTACCAGAAAAGCCCTTGATAAATCGTGAACTTCATTATTCCGTGCATGTAACATCTGACCAAGTCTTCACTCCTCTCTTATTGCAACACTTTTCTCGGTTGGCCTCTAGGCTACCGCTG
>NW_011902480.1:0-2010 GCF_000151845.1 Pteropus vampyrus | reverse complement strand
AGGGTAAATAGATATAATTACATATCATATATCCTATAAGTGAGCTTCAGTGGAAAAAGGCCAGCAAGGGATAATGAAAGGTATTTGTGATCATAGTTTAAGGAAAATCAAGGCTGTTTCAAATGTTAATAAACAAGAGGTGTTTGGTTTTGTTTTGTTTTTTTAAAATCTGAAAATATTAAAACTCTGCAGGAAAGTCCGAAGGACAATATAACAAACATCCATGTTTTCCAGAACTAACAAATGTTACCCCTTCAGATCTTTCAAAGGACACAGTGGGAGTCCCCTTTGTGTCCCTCCTGGGTTCCATTCTCCTTCTTTCTGTCCCTGGGGCTACCGCGAACATGCATTCGGTTTGTTCTCTTGAATCTAGGCTTCTTTTCTGATCTTGAAGCCCTTCCAGGAGACTGGGGAAGGGGTGGAGTGGAATTAGTGATGATTTAGATGGGGAGAATGATAATAAATCTAGTTTTTCTAAATGGAAAGTTAGACAGTAGAAGACGAATATGTTATTGGAAAAGGAATGGTTCTCATACAGAATTTGTAAGGGCCCTGTGGACAAAAATATGAAGTCCTCTGCTGCTCTGAATGTAGACTAGATCTAGTTTTGGAAGGTCAAAGAATTTGAAAACTGCAGCTGATCTGAGAAGTTTACGCTCTGTGAAGCCTGAGTGTCTGTTGAGGTGACCTGAAAATGAGCGGGAAGACCCTTACCTTACCTTCCTTCCCCCATCCAAAGCAGTTCTGTTTTTATTTTAGTGTTGGGTTTCTGCAGTAAGATTCCCTTGTTACAGTGTCTTGGCTAACACCCCCTTGCTACCACTAATCTCATTCAGCCATCTCATTTCAATGAAGAAACTGAGGCCAGAGTTTTCATAGTCTACTTGTAGTTTTGATTGAAGAATAATTTTCATCATTTTATAGAGTGGTTCTTAACCAGGTATTAGAATCACTTAGGGAACTTCAAAAAAAATACAGATATTTGGGCCTTATCACAGAGATTCTGGTTCAATAGATCTGGGATGCAAGGTCCAGAAAGCTGGATTATATTTTAAATGCTTCTAGTCATTCTGATGGTCTCCCCTAGTTGTAAAACAAGATTTAAAACATTTTTAGAACTCTTCCTTATGCTGGGATATGGTAGCCTGGGAAGAATGATGCTCGCATTACATTTCCTTCCTCAGGTGTTACACTAGCAAAGCATTTCATTTGCACCTAATCCAGAGCATGTTCTTTTCTGTCAGGTGTTTTTTCCAGTAGGAAAGTAGCCCATTTCCTCTAAAACCCATCCAGGGAGGCAATGATCTCCTGGGGTGTTTTTTAGTTGGATGTTTTTGCATACTTAGGAGGTGACTACAGCAGTGAGACATTTGTGATAGTCTTTATTTTTTATGCTTTGGTTCTAAGGGAGGACATAATAGTGGCATATTTGCTCCAGTGTGCTCTGTCTGTTGGCCTAGCATTGTGGAAAATGTGCCTGTTTTATTTTATAGAAGCAGTCATAGAAAATCTGGACGCCGTGATTTTATTTGTTATTATTGAGAGTTTTGATTACAAAATCAACTTTGGAAGACCTAGTTCGAGAGGGTTAGGAAAAGAAGCAGGGGAATGTCATGCTGAGAAAAGAGGACTAGACCCCTACCAGCCAGTGTTGTGGCTGCTGCCACCCCTAAAAAAGTATTCGAGGTGCACCTCAAGACGGATTGCATGCTTTTCCTTATTAGCTTGGGGCTTCAGCCCTGGAGAGCTGGGCTGTACTTTCTGTGCTGCTGGGACCCCTCTTTCTCCTCTGACACAAGCCCACTTTGCCTTTCTGTATTGGCTTCATAACCTCCACCCCTCCCAAAGTTGGAGGAGCCCCAAGGTCTGGAGTTTACACCGGCTCCAAGTCCAGGAAGAAAGATCAGAGAGATCCAAGGGAAAGGTTTCCCTCTTTAGTTCTATTTATAAGACTGCTACTCCTCCCACTGAAAGCTCCACCTTGTAGTACAGTGGCCCATTGTGTGTCCC
>NW_011902479.1:0-2669 GCF_000151845.1 Pteropus vampyrus | reverse complement strand
AGTCCATGAGAGGGAAAATGTGCAAGGCCTGGACCTGGAACTTGCACAGTCATTTCCACTGTGTTCTGTTGGCTAAAACAAGTTACAGGTTCAATCTAGATTCAAAGTGTAGGGAAATAGGCTCCACCTCTTGATGGGAGGAGCTGAAAAGTCACATTACAAAGCATGTGGTTTAAGGAGGTTAATGGGCCATTTATGCAATTAGTCAACCAGAGTGTGCATCCATCACCTTTTACCTACCCGGTCTCCCAGTATCACCTGTCTGAGTTGCTTCCAACCTTGGATGCTGTACTAAACATCCTTGTATGTGTCATCTTTGAGACCTATGTGAGAATTTTGGGTATGTACTCGCAGGATAAGATTGCTGAGGCTTAAACCGAAGTGTCCTATGATAGATGATTGGCTAAAGAAGCTGTGGTACATATATACAATGGAATATTACTCAGCCATAAAAAGAGATGAAATGCTGCCATTTGTGACAACATGGATGGACTGCAAGATAATCATGCTAAGCGAAATAAGCCAGAGAGAAAAAGTTGAAAATCACATGATATCACTCATATGCGGGATATAAACCTAAGTGTAGGGAATGAGCAGGACAAACGAACAGAGACTCATAGACATGGACTATAGACTAGTGGTTACTAGTCGGATAGGGAAGGAGGCGGGAGGTAGCTGGGGTAAAGGGGGTCAGATATAGGGTTTTGGGGGAGGGTCAAGTGGGTAAAGGGGATCAAATATATGGAAGCTGAAGGAAACTGGACTTTGGGTGAACACACAATAGAATGTACAGATGTCAAATGATAATGTACACCTGAAAATTATATAATTGTATTAACCAATGTTACCCCAATAAACTTAATTAAAAATTTAAAAAAGATTGCTGAGGCTTAGCTTATACCTATACTTAGTTCGACTACATGTAAGTGTTCTCCGAGATGCCTACTGTAGTCTTCACTTCCATCCGCAGTGCTCAAGCTTCCTTTATTCCCATACCACTTCCTATGTCACAACCAACTCTTAATGGTCCAACTTTTTAATGTTAACTGGTTGACATTAAAATATACAGTGATATCTTAATGTCATGGTTTGTTTGGCATTTCTCTGATTACTGAGTTTGGACATCTCTTCAGATGCCTATTAGCTACCTGGCTTCCTGAGCAAAGACACTGAAGGAGGAAGGAGCATGGGGAGAATGGTTACACCTGTGTGGAATGGCTGCGGGCCCATCAGGAGATGAGCCTGGGGACTGAAGCAAGACACCCTTGTTGGGAAGTTGGGAGTTGATGCTGAGGGCAGTGGGCCACCTTGAGTTTGGTGGTGGTGGGTGGCGAGGGAGGCTTTTGCATTTAAGTTCATGTTATAGAGGAATTCTCTTCGAAGCAGTGTGAAGGATTGATCGGAAGGGACAGATACTATATTATTAGGTGCCACAATGCCTCACTGGAAGCTGAGAAATTGTAAGGCCATAGAAATGGATAGAAGAGATAGAATCGACCCAACCTGGAAGCTGATTGGATGGGTGAGGTGAGGGAAAAGCAGGAGTCTGGAATGACTTAGTGGTGTCTGGCTTGGGCAGGTGGGGATATGGTGTTGGCATGAGTGGTGGGGAATATGAGAGAAGAAACAGACCCTGGGGGAGAAGACAAGTCCTCTCAGGACAGTGCTAAGTTTAGAAGCCTGTGAAGTGACAAGGTGGAGATGTCTGGGAGTACACCTGCATGATAGATGTGCAGCTTAAAAAGAAGTTGAGGTTAAAGGTGAGGATAAGGGAATTGCCAATGGAAGGAGATGACTGCTAGGCACAGGTTGGTCTAGGACAGCAGTTTTCAAACTTAAGTAATCTCCAGAATCACCTGGACCATCACTAAGTCACAGATCACTAGATCCCTCCCCCGAAGTTTCTGATTCAGTAGGTCTGGAGTGGAACCGAGAAATTTGCATTTCCAATGAGCATCCAAGTGATGCTGATGCTACTGGTCTGGGAATCACCCATGTAGGACAAGAGTATAAGTGGAGAAGGCGCTGAGGGACTGCATTCAGGGAATGGGCAAAGGAAAATAAGCAGTAAAGGAATCTGAGAGTGAAAGCTCTTAGAAGACAATAGTATTTTAGAGGGGATGGAGATGCCAAGTTAAGGCCATACTTTCAGAAAGCTCATTTCAAAAGGAAAAGAGAAAAAAATGAGGGACACGGGGTGCGAAGCATGTTTTCCTTGCCTGTTTTTATTATTATTATCATTATTATTATTATTAGCATTATTTCAGATTGGAAGAGACTTAAGGGTAAATAAACAGATGAAGAGTCACATCCATTCAGACTCTGCCCCACCACTTGTCTCTCATCCAGCGTGGGTAGACGGAAACCTTCAGGGTGAAGGGTGCTGCTCTCGGCATTGGAAAACACAGAAGCAGCTTCATGTCTACAGGTCGTTAAGGATGTTAGTGATATTTTGTAAAGAAAAGAAAAAATAAAGCTGCAGAGTAATATACTGCGTTTTCTATGTAGGGAAAAACATGTGTAAACTCTCCCTCTCCACCAATGTTGTGTATGCTTAAAAGAAAATGAATTTACAGGAGAGCTCTGTAGCACAGAGGCAGGCATTTCCATCCCACAGTTTCCCCTCCAGAGCCCTGGACTATTGGGTGGGACCATAGCCAGGACACTGG
>NW_011902478.1:0-2190 GCF_000151845.1 Pteropus vampyrus | reverse complement strand
AGGCCCCTAATTTGCTCTTACGAATGCTCCCATTAAAATCAGAACACAGTTCACAAGGCACCCTTACTTCATCTAGCCCTGAGCTCTATTTTTCTAAGGTACTTATTATTAAAAATGCAAATAATGAGAGCCAAATTTTATGGGGATTTGTCCGTGTCAGGCACTGTGCTAGGTGTTTTATGCGGATTTTTTCTTTCAATTCATTCACATTTCTCTTCAGTTAATTCTACTCTGAGCCACTCCCTCTCCCTGCACCCTCTGTCCTCCAACAGGGGGGCTGAATATCTCCTCCCCGTGAAGCATGTCACATGGGAAAAGAATAGCAAAGCTGAAAAAGTGATTCAGGGTCTCCCACTCTGCTCAGGAGCTAACCCACACTCACTAGAAGCAGGACCCTCCACCACATACTTCCCCTCGGACCTCTGAGTGCTTGATAAATATAAATGAAAAAAAAAAAAGGAGCCCCAAGCACTTCGTGGATGCTACTTCGGTGACCCTGAGGTGTTAAAGAAATTCATATCTACCACTTTTCCTTTTGCACTAGGCAATTTACATACATTATCACAATCCTCCCAACAACTCAGATAAGCAGGTATTCTTGTCTTCATTTCAGAAATGAGATTCTGGGGCTCAGAGAAGCTAAGTGGTTTATGTGAGGTCTCACGGTGGGCAAGTCGCCAGGCTGGGATTTGAACCCAGGTCCTATATAAGCCCAATTTCTTTCTGAGGTACCATCGTAACTTCAGCAGATGCACAAGCTGACCAAGGAACTGATACTGTTTTTTTGATTGCTTGGTTGTTTTTTTTTTGAAGAACAAACATTGTCAAACAGTAGAGGAGCCCCAAACTGGAATCCAGGATTGGTCACAAGTGAAGTCTGTCATGAGACTGCTCTCGTGGCCCGTGCACTACCCATCCCTCACTTCCCAGCACAACAGCACTCTCAGCTTTCTCCTGGAGGACAGCTGCCAGATAAAATATCAGTCACTCAGGTCAAGTTGAGTTTCAGATAAACAATGAATAATGTCTAAGTACAAGGACAGCCAAGATATGGCATGGGACATACTTATACTTGAAAATATCCATTGCTTATCTGAAATTCAAATCTGAGTGTCCTGTATTTTTATTTGCTAAATCTGGCAGCCCCACCCTAGAGTAGGAGGCATGCTGGGAAGTCTCACGCCTGGCTCCAGGTTCCAAGTGTTGCTCCAAAAGGAGTTGCCATGGCAGCCTGAGCAGGCCCTTCTGGAGCTGTCTCCACTTACCTCTCTTGCTTCACCTCACCCCTGCACGCTCCATATTCTGATCATTTTGAGATATTTGCAGTTTCCTGGATGCTTCACACTGCTTCTGGCCTCCTGTCTTAGCACTTGCTGTGCTCTGTGCTGTTCTTCCTCCTCTTTCCCTTCCTGGCTAATTCCTATCGATCCTTCAGGTCTCCACTTAAGAATCACTTCTGCCAGGAAGCCTTCCAGGGCACAGCCCTCACCATCTCCTCCAGCACTGGTTGACTTAGCACCCTGCCCCTTCCCATCGAGCACCACTCGGAGCACTGCTCTGGGAGCAGGGACTGGGTCACAGGCACTGTTGTCTCCCCACATCCAGCACCAGCACAAGCACCTGGTCCCAGGTAGGAAGTCAGTACATGTTTACGGAATGAATGAATGACAGCAGAATGTCCTGCCAGAGCTGGGTCTCTTGAATGTGACTACTTCCTTCCTCTCCTCCATCTTGACTCACTTTTTTTTTTTTATCTCTGCCTCTTCTCCCTCCTCCCCCAGAGGAGTTGTGAAAGGCTGGGTTTAGGTCCACAACAGTATACCTTGGACTTGGGTGAGAAGACAGCAGCCACGGCATGGAGGGGCATCCGCATGCCCCTCACCTGATCTGCCGTACCAACTGCCCTAATGGCTCAAGTCCAGCTACCGGTCGCTGGAAAGCTTTTCCTCCTCTGGATTACAAATCCTCCTGTGAGTGTCCCTCTGTGTCCAAACTTCCTCTCTCCTTCTCACCTTGACTCTTTGAAAGGAGCCTCATTGGACTGAGCTCCAAGTTTGGGGTGTGGGGCGATACCAGTGTCAGATGGCGGAGGGTTAGGGCAGGTGGTGGGGCTCGGTGGGCTCAGAACATCACCCATATGTTCCCTGTTCACCCACCCAAGGCATTGCCCACGCACAGCCTGACAGGAGA
>NW_011902477.1:0-2184 GCF_000151845.1 Pteropus vampyrus | reverse complement strand
ATCATCTAAATCAGAGGGCAGCAAACTATGCTTTGTAGGCAAAATTAGGCCTGCTATCTTTCTTTGGATAGCATGTGAGATAAGGATGGTTTTTTATCAGTTTTAAAAGGCTGGAAAAAAATCAAAAGAAGAATAATATTTAGTTACAAATAACAATTACAAGAAATTCAAATTTTGCTATCCATAATAGCTTTATCGTGTCACTGTCACACTCATTTGTTTATGTATTGTCCATGGCTGCTTCTGCTTCACATGCAATGGTAGAGCTGAGTGGATTTGATAGAGATGACAGGCGGTGCTCTCATTGCTGTGCACTGATTAACATGTTGCTCTATGTGATCAACTACATTGCTTTGAGTGCCACGTAACTTGTGATACTGCAACATTTAATATTTTTATTACCCATCTTGCCTAAACAAGAAGGAAGATAAAAGTAGACTCCTAATTTTGAGTTTTCAAGGCACAGTAAAGTGTAGATGACCTTGTTATTGAATTAAATGGCAAAATATTTGGCTAATTATGCTTGTGCAATGCCATAAGAACTGTGATAAAAGAACACAATATGTGTCATCTTGCCAGACTAAGCACTCATCACTATATTCCTAATTCACGGGAAAACAATGATCAGAAAAATTTAGCATGTTTAAAATAAAACATCTCAGCACCGCTGTATTTCTTCACTAAAACAAAAAAATAAAAACAAGGCTGGAAAAACATATAGGTTTCTGAGTAGCTTATTTATTAGCCATGTGAAGAAAGTCATTCACCAATGTTGAGTTGATTCAATCTCGTGTGCTTGCATAGATGAAGAAATTCGCATAGATGCAGAGACACTAGATTTAAGATTGTCAGCCTTTTGGTGAGAACAGCTGCTTGAACAGATGAGGACGTTAGAAGTAAGAGCAATAGTAGAGTAAAAACCAAAGCAAATCATCTCTACTGACTTTGGTTCTTGACTAGTCAACAGATGTTACTAATACTGCTTGGTTGTTTGTTCTGGAAGTCCGTGCTTTGTTTTAAGTGACTGAAGAATTAGTCTTCAATAGTCTGCGTGGAACAACCACAGGTAAGAGTATTTTCAAAAATGTTGATAAAACAATAATTCAGTATAATGTGAAGTGGAATCTGCTAAAATATGTTATACGTGATGGTGGTAAAAGTGTGTGGAGCAGAAAAAAGTATAATTTGTATGAAAGTATAAATTCACAAAGCTTGTGAAAACGTAAAGTGTTTAAAGCCTACAGTTATTTATTATATTATTCATCAGTGGTACTGCATAGAAATTATTTGAATCTACCAGGTGTTACTGGATCAGTAGTAACAACAATGAACATCGCTCATCCTTGTGGAGTTAGCTGTTGTCAGTTTTCTGATATTTTGTTAGGAACAGAAGCTGAATACTTCAGCAGTGGTGAAGTTTTATAGTGATGGTTGAACATAGAGCTGAGAATAAAAGTTTTATGAAGAATTGCCCTCAACCACTATTACTGAATGGCTTTGGAAATTAGTGTTTGCTGTCAATTTATGATGTTTTTTAATGAATTTGCCCTAACAGGCAAAGAAAAACAGTGCTTATATAGAATTTTTCTTAAATTTCATTTTGAAAACACCTAATATTTTGATCACAATAATGCCAAGTGGTTCAATATACTTCTGGTGCTGTCAAAAGTTAAACGAGAAGCAAG
This sequence comes from Pteropus vampyrus, assembly GCF_000151845.1. Lineage (NCBI taxonomy): Eukaryota > Metazoa > Chordata > Mammalia > Chiroptera > Pteropodidae > Pteropus > Pteropus vampyrus. The sequence goes on along the minus strand of NW_011902477.1, from coordinate 499 downwards.
ATCTCCAATCCCATACAAACTGACCTCAATTCAAGTGCAAAAAAGATTTCCATACATAAAAACCCATTTAACTGTGTATTTGAGGAGCTTCTACCTAATCTTCAATGGAAGTGATTTATCTGCAACGAAATGACACGTTAAAAGGGAAATATCAAAAGAAGGACCTAACAAAATTCTACAAATGTCTTTGAAGAGAGAATATGCTCAATTAAAATCGCATACTTTTAGAACGATATCACTATTTGGCAGTACCCAGTTGTGTGAAAATTTATTTTCAAAGATGCACTACATAAAATCTTATTACAGATCAAATCACTTGCAATCAATTTTGATGACTGGAACACTAACTTTGATCCCCAATTAAGCAAAATGTTATCCCTCCCAAAGAATTCAATTTTTCACGTTAGTAGACTTGTAGGACAGAAAATTGTACTAAATTATTATTAGATATTGCATATCATCAATAAAGAATGTGTGGAAATTTGCTCTTTCTAAACTT
>NW_011902476.1:0-1391 GCF_000151845.1 Pteropus vampyrus | reverse complement strand
TAAAGGGGATCAAATATATGGTAGCTGAAGGAAACTGGACTTTGGGTGGTACTTACACAATAGAATATATAGATGTCAAATTATAATGTACGCCTGAAAATTATATAATTGTATTAACCAATGTTATCCCAATAAACTTAATAAAAAAAACATTAAAAAATAAAAAAATAAAAAAATAAAACCAAACCAGACAACTAAAAACAAATTAATCAAAACTAAAGAGAAAAAAAATCTTAATAAAAGGATTTGTCTAAGTAAATACAAAACAAAAATCTTTTTCAGATATATTGCCATTCAATGGCTTTATATATCATCTTTATTTTTCCTATTAAAATTTTGCCTGATTGGATTTAAAGATAGAATCTACTGTACTTTTGTTTATATCAGCATTTCTTTGACATATTTTTTTCTAAAATAGAATCAAGCTTTTCATTATTTATATTCAGCACTGAATGCAAAAGGAAGACTTCTATATTGTTTACAGAAAAATTTAAAAAACCTATAAAGAAAAGCTAAGTTCTTATAATTTCCTATCAAATATTAAGATTCAATAGAGAATGTGTTTGAGTCCAATTTTCTATCTTCTATAACATTACTATGGCAATTTTAATTGATTCAAGTTGACATATTTCCTACTCAAAAATATGGTACAGTAGAAAAAGAAATTAATATATTTTGAATTTCAGTGTTTTAGAGTCAATGACATGCTCTCATAGCTGCCTACATCAGTGATTGCAGACATGTAACAACTTGCTGAGGATTAGTTTCATCCTTAAATCAGGGATAAAATAGTATTTGTATTGGGAGGTGGGGGTAAGAAATGCATATAAAGTCTCTGGCCCATAGTTGGTGAGAAAAAAAATAAGCTGGCATTACTAACCAATAATCGAAAAATCACTCAATGACAATTACAAAAAATTATCATTTTGTGAGCAACTACTTCCACAAATCATGATAGTTTAAATACATTACTTTTACTTCATATAAGCACCCTAGGTTTTATCCCTATTTGACAGATAAACAAAGGCTTGGAGAAATTAAAGTAAGTAAAAAAAAAAGGAAAATGAATGCAAAGCTCATTTTTCTACAACGCCATGCCGCTTCAACTAGTGGTAGCAGAAAATGATATTATTCCACAAGAGATGAGAATATCACCTCCTCCTATGTATCCGTCAACTAAGTTTTATCAGAAAACATCAACAAATTTCAAAGATAGCACAGCTAAGAGTTTCCCTGCTCTCACTAGATCTAAAAAAGGTAAGATGAAATTTTCAAATGCAAGAAAAAGATAATACCAGAAAGAAGTTATTTATCAAGAAATACATGCTAAGTCCTTAAAAAGAGATGAAACCAAGAAACAACTAATTTTATGCTCTATTTATAAAGCATTA
>NW_011902475.1:0-2310 GCF_000151845.1 Pteropus vampyrus | reverse complement strand
GATGGCAGAACAGTGACCTGCAAGGAGACTGGCACTTGAGCAGTATCCCCATGCCAGCCCAGGACTGTGTACTTCCAGATTTTTAAATGCAAAAGAAACTCTTTTGTTTAGGACACTGAATTTTCAGTCTCTGTTACATATAGCAGAGTAATTCTATCTGATTCAACCCCAGGGAGAAATGTTGCCTAGGCAGCTGGTATAGGGATCTGGAACTCTGAGCAGAGTTTGGGTTGCGGGTAGAAATTTGGCAGCTATTCTTATGGAGACGGTAATTGAAGCCACAAGAGTGAGAGTGGATTAGGTCACCCAGAAGAGAAGAGGGCTGAGACCCTTCCTCCGTGCCCATCAAAGACAATTCTAGCTTTGCCACTCGGTTTCATCCACCTCTCCCAAGATCATCTCAGGAGGATTCTGTCTCCCCAAAAGGCTTCTTGGCTTTTATGATACAGAATCGGGATGCAGGGAGGCTGCGGAAAGATGAGAGACATAGGGACTTGGGAAACATTGTTTTGAGGTGTTTTAAAAGAGAGAATTGTATGAGCAGTTATGGTGTGTGGGAAAGTGGGTCAGAGACATAAAGAAGAGGATTTTATAAGAAGTTGCAAATATCTTTTTCTGTGGTATTCAAAAGAAAAACGCAGAACTTGAAATTTGCTGAAATTACTTAAAAAAATTTTTTTATGGTGACATTGGTTAACGAAATCCAGTGTTTCAAGTGTACAATTCGACAGTGAGTCATATATATTTTGCATTGTATGTTCACTGCCCATAGTTTCTTTCTGTCACCACATATTTGACCCCTTTTACACCATCTACCTCCCTCCTCCTTTGCTGAAATTACTTTTTGGTTGCTAGACTGGACTTCTTCTGACATCATATTACCTGAGCTTTGAATAATGGCTTTAGAAGTGTTACACAAGTAACAAAAAGGCCTTAGAGCAGCATAAGGATACAGGGGTTTGTATGTTATAGAACCTGGGGGCAGAGGCATGCATCTGGGTTTCACAAGGGCCTGGAACAAGCACCTGAGAATATGCCAGCAGCCAGGGAGCTGTCAGCCCTGGACACTTTCCTCCCTCTGTTGCTACGTGGACTCTCGTCTCTGCTGCTCTCTGTATATCTGCTAAATTCTTCTCTTGATGCACATTGTCTTTTTAAAAAGAAATTAATAGATTTTATCTTTGAAATAGTTTTAGAATTACAAAAACATTGAGCAAATAGTACAAAGAATTCCCATCTATCTTCTTTCACACACACAATTCCCTCGTTATTAAGATATCGGATTAGTGCGGCGTATTTGTTACAATTATGAACCAATATCGATACATTATTAGCTAAAGTCCACATTTTACATTAAGGTTCACTCTTTGTGTTGTACATCTATAGGTTTTGACAAATTCGTATCATGTATTCACCATTACAGTATCACGCAGAGTAGTTTCACTGCTCTGAAAATCCCGTGCTCCATCTATTCATCCCCCAAACACCTGGCAGCCACTGATCTTTTTACTGTCTCTAAAATCTTGCCTTTATCAGAATGTCATATAGTAGGAATCATTCAGGATGTAATCTTTTCAGACTGGCTTCTTTCACTTAATAATATGCATTTAAGCTTCCTCTGTGTCTTTTCATGGATCGATAGCTCATTTCTTCTTTTTTTTTTAATCACTGATTTAAATTCCACTGTACATATGTACACAATTTATGTATTCTTTCACCTACTGAAAGACATCTTGGTTGCTTCTAATTTTTGGCAATTATAAATAAAGTTGCTATAAACATTCATGTATAAGGTTTTGTGTAGACATAAATTTCCAACTCAACAGGGTAAATATCTAGGAGCTGGATTGCTGGATCATATGGCAAGACTATGTTTAGCTTTGTAAGAAATCACCAAACTGTCTTCCAGGGTGATTGTACCATTTTGCATTCCCGCCAGCAATGAATGAGAGTTCCTGTTGCTCCACATCCTTGTCAGCATTTGGTGTTGTCAGTGTTCTGGATTTTGGCCATTCTAATAGGCGTGTAGTGATATCTCATTGTTGTTTTAATTTGCATTTCCTCAGTGACATTTGATGTGGCACATCTTTTCATATCCTTATTTGCCACATGTATATCTTCTTTGGTGAGGTATCTGTTTAGATCTTTTGCCCATTTTTTTTTTTAATGGAATTGTTTGATTTCTTATAGTTGAGTTTTAAGAGTTCTTTGAATATTTTGAATACAAGTCCTTTATCAGATATGTGTTTTGCAAATATTTTTCCCAGCCTGTGGTTGCTTTTCATTCTCTTAACTGATTGCCTTTTATTT
>NW_011902474.1:0-2474 GCF_000151845.1 Pteropus vampyrus | reverse complement strand
TAAAGACTTTTTAAAAGTAAGAGCAGACACTGTTCTAAGCACTTTGCATATTATATTATTTTATCCTTATAAAAACTTTTGTCTTATGATTTAGATATTATTGTTATCCCTGCTTTCCATTTGAAGAAAATGAGACACAGAGAACTTAAGAAATTGCCTAAGATGACTCAGAGACTAAGTGATTAAACTGGAGTTCAAATTTTTGGTCACCTGGCTCCAGAATCTGTTTCCCTAATCACTGCACACCGTACACATCTATGACATGTTTACTCCACATTATAATCTACACGTGATCACTGAAGTAAAAACAAGTTCAAGTACAGAACCCTGGAAGCATCAATAAAGAAGTGTCCATGAAGGGAGAAGAGCCCATAGGAGACTGATTAGATATTGAAAGAATGTGTTAACCTACAGAGAGGAAATTGTGCATTGCCTATGTAGCACCTATTGCATCAGGACATCAATGATGTTCTGTCCATCTCTCATGATGTAGGGGAAACTAAATCTATCCTCGGCTTCAAAAATAAGTTCTAATTATTATAAAGTATTCCAAATTGACACAGGCCTTTCTCTATACACTCTTCTTGGCCTAGCAACCTAGGCTGGCTCCATACAACCTAAAAGAAGGACTCATATTGCATGCATTGGTAATGACCCTGTTTTTCTCTCACTAGAAATAGACTAGCACACATGTTGCATCAGTTGTGGCTGGTAGCCATCTTGTGGCCATGATGAGCCACTCTGAAGAAAAAGTTAACACTGAGAAGGATGAAACAAAGAGAATCCAGAGAAGTAGAGCTAGACACGTGATGTACTTGCCACTGGTTGTGTTCCTACCTCTACTTCCTATAACTTGAGAATTATATGACCAAAATAATGCATTCATTATTTATGTTACTTTGAATTTTCCCTTATTTGAAGCAAAGAAAAAAAAAGTTATAAATGATACATTTTTGGCGGCAATGCAGATTTAGGAAGAAGTTTTAAAAAGGGAATGTTCAACAGTATTAGGTTTTTCAGAGAGAAAATTTACAGTTTTGAAAAATCTCATGATACAAATATAAACTTCTGATCTCCAAATCATTTGACCAGCTAGCACACGGTAAATCTAGGAAATGTCTAATGCATATCATTGTATATTCACAGTTAATGAGAGAAGGGATGAGAGGTAGTAACGTAAGGATTATGTAAACTTTGCCATTCAGCCCCTTGGAAGTTTTTCAATTATACAAATTCATGCCTGAAAACAATGCTGTATATTTATATATATTCGGTCTTGCATAATGCATCCAAAAAAAAAAAAAAAATCTCTGTCTCTGAGGAACACATATAATAAAGCTGGAAGGGTTTTGTAATTAACCCTAGAGTAATTATCTTCACACCAAGCAAACCACTCTGGAGTTGACATATGGCTTAGCTGCCAAGAACCATGTTATAATAAGTAAGTTTGGAGGGAAAAATTTCAAACATTGTGTGCATGGTGTATAAACCTTTAATGGAGCCAAATGCCATTCATCCACAGAGCTATTTAAAGAAGATCAAGGTAAATGAAAGTCTCCAAAGTTCTATTTTTAAGTACCAATTTTCATCGTTAGCCTTACCTGAGTATTGTAAGTATGACATCCAGCTGCATCACAAAATCAAACAAGCTGAGAAATTAAAGAGATCTAAGAGGTCACAAAAACTAGCCTGTTTCTCAATAAGAGTTTCCTTTCAGTACACCGCTGCCTGACAGACAACTGAATAATTTCTACATAAATGCCTTCTGGGAATCAATGGTCGACAATCAAGAACACAAGCTTGGAGCCAAACAGATGGGTTAATGTTCATCTCTGACACATTATTTGTAACTTAAAACAAAACTAATACATCTGAGCACTAATTTCCCCTTTTGAGATGGTTAAGACATGAGTTTATCTCATAACAATGTTTTGATAGAACATTTTTTTGTTTGTTTTTTTGTTTTTTTTGAGAAAGAGAATACCAGTTTTCTATCTTTTCATTGTTGTTCTCAGACATTTAGAGTTTTTATAAAATTCTACCAGATAGGAACCTGTAATTGGCCTTTCTGTAATACCTTCTCACTGGCTCTCATGCCCTCTTCCTGGGTCTTCACAGAACATGGTTGTTTCCTCTGGAAACTTTCTTTACTCCAGGGTAGATATCACTTGAACCCGGGAGGCAAGTATTCTCACTTAAAATTGGCCTGTGATGCAGGTCCTTGTGAGAAAGCTCTGTTTAGGGCCCTTTTGTCATTATCGTTTGCTGTGGTGAAAAGGTCGGTGATCTTTGGTACAGGAATTAACTCCTCTGCCCTCCAGTATCCAGTTTTCCAATGGAAGAGTCAGATTAAGTATTTTATTGCAGTTCATAAAACTTATTTTCTCATCATGTAATTCTTGAACTCTTTTTTTTTTTTTTAAACATCTTTCTCTGTACACTCAGAAGCCTGTAAATGATTCGTACATATGGCT
>NW_011902473.1:0-2140 GCF_000151845.1 Pteropus vampyrus | reverse complement strand
CCTCTCCACCCCTTTTTCTCTGACAGGATGTACAATTCCTGATCCTCTGGTCTCAACACCTCTTGCTTCATGAATGTTCATGCTTTATCTGGTACCACAGAATTTCTCCCACCCATCATAAACAGACAGAACCTATTCTCTTGTGAAGCTCTCTGAAGCTTGATTATTTTATTCTTGCTGCTTTTGATTTTGCTGTCTTGATAACACAGAGGATCTTTCTCATGGGGAGTTCCTATTCCCTTCAGGCTGAAGCGTAAGTATTTCTAGAATTTATCTCATGGAATAGTGATAGCTTGTATACAGTTGTCTTTTCCCTGAAAACAGGGGTTACATCTGATCATTTATTTTTTCCACAACTGAGAAGTATATCCAATAAGGCTGATAAATATGTATGTTCAATAAATATATTTAATACATATAAAATATAGGAACGGCTTTCTTCCTGATTGCATTCATTTGTTCATTTAAGTACATCCATGCAAGAGGTACAGGGCCATGTATGCCCAGGGTTTTGTTAAAAATGTCTTTGTTTATTTATTTGCTTCCTGGCTACCACTATGCTCCTTCCCAAATACATATAAATGAACACATACATACACACACTTTCTTTCTAAAAAAGATTTCAAAAGTCTTTAAAGGATAATGAAAAATATGAAAGACTTATTTCAACTATATAAAATAGTCGAAAGGGATAAAAGGAGATAGAAAGATAAAATGGTACTAATTGAAGACAGTAATAAAGCTAAAATTATAGACCAAACTAACCCAAACGTAATAAAGATGTGCATTATAGCATTATGTAAGCACGTGAATAATAAAAGTGCCATTTTTAAATAAAAATAGTTAAATATGGCATATCTATTTTCTAACTGAACTTAATTTTCATCTTGATTTTTTTCCAGACCTTCATTCACTTCATGAATGCAAATATAGACTATTAAAGAAATTTTAAAGCACTTTGTTATTATAAATATTGGGAACATGTGATTTTATTTATCTGCTTGTTATTTTAAATTGATATTCATAAATATTGCACATATCCCTTTGCCTTATTTGGGAGCCTTGCCACTCCCGTGATGTTAAAACCAGATAGCTCTTGTGCCATTCTTCATCATACACAATCAGATGTCTTCTGCCTCTATTCTTTACTTCCTGTTAGAAAAATTTATCTATGGTTAAAGTTAAGAAGAAAATAGCTGTAAAATCACATTAGAAACACTGCAGTTATTTGTCGACTTTTAAATAATAGCTGTTTTGACTTGCGTGAGATAGTATCTCATTGTGGTTTTTTATTTGCCTTTCCCTGATGATTAGTGATACTGAGCATCTTTTCATATATCAGCTATCTGTATGTCTTCTTTAAAGAAATGTATTTCATGTCCTCTGCCCATTTTTCAATCAGATTGTTCATTCTTTTGTTATTGAGTATCAATTTTGGATATGAACCCCTTACTAGATGTACTGTTTGCAGATATATTCTCCCATTCAGTAGGTTGTCTTTTCATTCTGTTAATGGGTTCCTTTGCTGTGTGGAAGCTTTTTAGTTTGATGAAGTCCCATTTGTTTATTTTTGCTTTTGTTTTCCTTGCCTTCAGGGACATATCCAAAAAGATATTATTCAAATGGATGTGGAGAAAAGGGAACTCTTGTGCACTGTTGGTGGAACTGCAAATTGGTACAGACTCTATGGAAAACAGAATGGAGATTTCTCAAAAAACTAAAAATAGAACTACCATATGACTCAGCAATTCCACTTCTAGGAATTTATCTGAAGAAAAAAAAAACACATTCAAAAAGATATATGCACCCCTATGTTTATTGCAGCATTATTTACAATAATAGCCAAGATATGGAAGCAACCTAGGTGTATTCTGATAGCTGAATGGATAAAGATGTGACATATATATTATATATATATATTATATAGATAGATAGATAGATAGATAATGCAGCAATAAAAAAGAATGAAATCTTGCCATCTGCAATAACATGGATAGATCTAGAGCGTATTATGCTAAGTGAAATAAGTCAGGCAAAGAAAGACAAATACCATATGGTCTCACTTATATGTGTAATCTAAAAACACCAAAACAAACAAATAATTAAAACAAAAGCAGATTCATGGAAACAGAGACCAAAG
>NW_011902472.1:0-2166 GCF_000151845.1 Pteropus vampyrus | reverse complement strand
GATTTTATGTTACGTGAAGTATATCTCAATAAAAATAATGCTATATATTTTTTAAAAAAACAGAGCATAACCAAAAATCAGTTCCTGTAGCATTGTAGTAGGTGGTAAAGACAGAAAAGACCTTAAACTGTTAAGAGAATCAGCTTACATAGGTATGTGCCTGGGAGTTTGTTCCACAGGAAAGGTATCTCCATCTGTGGGTATAAAGTATGACTGGAAATTAAAGCATTGTTAGAAAGAGTTCCTGTGCTGCTGCTGCTGCTAATAGTTAAATAATGCTTAGGTGCCAGACACTGTTCTGAGCATTTTATATATGCTCCTTCATTTACTCTTCACAACAGCCCTAAGATGGTGGTTTTCAGACTTGAGTGTGCGTCAGAATCACCTGGAGGGCTTGTTAAACAGATCGCTTACCTCCATCCTCCAAGTTTCCGGTTTAGTGGGTCTGGGATGGGGTTCCTGAATTGGCTTTTCTAATAAGGTCCCATACAAAGCTGATGCTACTGGTCAGGGGATCCACTGGGAGAACCACCGCCCTGGGATGTGGGTGTTGTTGTATGCCCCATTTTACAGATGAGGTTGGTCACAGCTGTGAGGTATACAAAATCAAGGGTGGTGCCAGGTTCCTCGCTCAAGTGAAAAGTAACTTAAAGGTGCTTTATGTCAGCCAAACTTAGAAAAGGAAGCTGAACTTTGGGGGTTTTGCCACCGTCCCTCACCCCCAACTCCTGTCACTTGGCAAACTGAACTCTGGGTGCCAGAGGGTACCAGGAGAATGTGAGCACTGAGGCTATTCTGAGATAAAGCACCAAAGCTCCCCAGGGCCAGGTTCTTGACTTTGAGATCGGCTTACCTGGTGTTATGCAGAAAGGAGGAAAAGATAAGCCATGGTGCCGACAGGGGCTAGGCCTCCGTATCTCCCCGCCTCACCAGCTTCCGGGAAAGTGTTCTTCTGTCTGTGCCACCTCATGTTTCCTTGCTTGATCATTTCTCGGACACAAAAGCTCTGCACCTTACTTATGGTAATTAAAGGTCACTTTTCTAAGTCTGCTATGTCTGCATTAAAACAGTAGAAAAATGGCAAACCAACAGAAACAGTGTTCGTACCCCTTGTCTTCATGGCCCGGCCCCCACCTCCTTGCTGAGTGCTCAGCCTTGCAGATGGAGCGCTTCAGTAACAACCTCGATTATTAAAAAAGAAATGTGATTCATTCATTCATCAATTCTGAAGACACACATAAAAAATTCTTTTAAAAAATTTGAGACCATATAAAGGAAATGGAACCTTATCATCAAGCATCCCTCTTCCCTATAGGATCATCTCAAAAATCAAACCCAAAGAAATCTTCTCAATATCAACTTTGGACATTTTGCTGTTACTGACTCTGCTCTGGTGGTTTATGTTTGTTTTTTCCTGTGTCCTGTGTTTCCCCTCCATACCACCAACCCCTCCACGTTGGTACCTGCCTGTCTTGGTTTCATTTCATTGTCCTCAAAGCAGACCTGTAGCTGTGGCCTTAAGCACATCTAAACTTTATCCTCAAATCCATAGGATCCACTGCGGCACCCAGGTTCTACTTTTGAGAACTAATTCATCCTCTGACTAAGGAATCTGACCTTTCTTCGGGATCACTGCTGACATGGCCAGATGACATAGCATTTAAGAGTTCAGTACAGGACACACACAGTCTGATTCAAGGAAGCAACAACTACTTCCATTAAATGATTTTATTAGTAAGAGCATCCTGTGCCCAGATGGTATTCTCTCACTCTAGCAGATGGCAGGATGCCCAGGCCAGATTTGCAGCAGATCTTTTGTTGTGAGATTTTCGAAGAGACAGGACACCAAGGCTATAAGCAGGAAGCAGCATTTATTGATGCCGGCACTGGCACAGCAGATTCTTATCCAAAAGTTGAGCCCCGATTGTAATATAACAGGCAGTTTTATACAGTCTTGTCATTTCTACACAGCTACAGATATAAAGAAGAACAATAATTGCTTGGCAAGCTATGAGAAAACTGATGTTAGTCCTTGAGATGGGGGGAAGTGTATTCAGGAACAAACTCCTTCAAGCAGGAAATGGCCAAGCAGGGTCAGGCTGCCACACTCTGACCTCCAAGGAGAGTTTATGACACCATTGTATGTATAAGACTCTTTTTTTTTTT
>NW_011902471.1:0-2272 GCF_000151845.1 Pteropus vampyrus | reverse complement strand
TATAACTTTTCTTTATTTTGCTATGATTTCATGCCAACTATAGATATAAATATAAAAAATCTCTTGAAGCAAATTCCTAATGTAGACTGGGTTGGTCTATGGAACATTTTCAATTGGATTATAAGAGTTTCTACAACCACAGACCTCTCTCTCTCCACAAGCTAAAAACCTTACACAAATTTGATGGCAGTGGAATTTAAAAAGTAAAGGCAGCAAAATTGATTTTCACTGTCCCAGAACAAGAAAGATCATGATCAAAATGCTATACAGATTCAATCAGATGTAGGAGGCCACTCTGTCTCCAACCTAAGTACCCTCCTACTGCTAGCTAAGAAAGGTCACTTAGCTTTTTACCACCCAGGTCTTACATCAATAAATGGTATTATATTTAAGCATTCCCTCATGAGAATCTCATAGAAATTAATATGTGAAACCTATAAATCAGTGTAAACTTCTTTGGAAAGTTTCAGTTTATGAGATATTGGAAGACAATATAGTATATAAATGGCGCTTTGCAAAAAAGTCTTTGTACATCTCTGTCCCTTTTGCTAGATTCCTGGAACTATAATTCCCAGTATTCTTTGTGACTAAACTATACATACATGATGAATTTCTATAAGCAGATGCTCTCTTTGAGACCTGACAGTCCAAAAATGAAAATAGTGTGTGCTGCTCATGAAGGCATACATTTCTGTAGCAGGCATTTTAGAGCCTGTTCCATGACTTTAAAAATGTCCAGCAATAAGTACATAAGTAGAATTCTATATAATTATGAATAGTCAGAAGAATATGCATTTAAGAAAAATTTTCTGGTTGCTTGGCATAACAGGATTTCAGTCAGATTTTCTATTTATTTTCATTCGTCCAAACATTCTTTTTAAGTGAAACAATGAACTTCATCATAGCAGAATTATTACCAGCACACTGTCACTTCTCTCATAAAATGAAAAAAATTACTTAACTCAATTATAAACACTCAGTATTGTACCTTATGAGGGGTAGTTACACAAAATATAACTATGTTTTATAGTCTTCATTTTATATATTTAAAAATAGTTTACTAAGAGATTTTTAGAAAACATTGGTGTAAAAGAGATTTAAAAAACTCTTCTCAGAAATAACCCCAAAATGTGGAAGCAACTTCATTACAGCTTAGTGAAGTTGTTCCAGCAAATATAAATTAGTTAAAAGAAACTTATCATATGAGTCATAGAATTTTATACCTTAGATTTAAGACAGGGGCAGGTTAATGAAAGTGAAATAAGGATAATTATGAGGATCCAATGCAAAATAGAAAATAAATTAAAATTCTAGAAAATCATAACGGCATCCCCAAATTTGAAAGTGTGAGAGCTAGAAATAAAGAACAGTGAAACCTGGGCTTCACAGATGGAGTCCATTGCATTGTTGTTGAGTAGAAAGTTCAAAGACTGTAGCAGCAGGGATATAAAAATAACTCTGAGGCCATAACAAACACTGTCTGACCTGGTTCCCCAGTGTGCAATGGGGTGTTGGGAACAAAGACAAGTCGGAGGAAAATGGAGAGCCTACTACTAGGAAACACTTTTAGTTTATAGTTTCACAGTCAGAATTTTCTCTATCTGCACTGAGATAAAAAAATTTCAGAGAAAGCAACATAATGAGGATATTCAAACCTCATCTGAAATCTGATAATTCATATATACATAGTTTGAGAAACACTGACCTAGTTAGTTCTACTTTGGGGGAAGATCTGGAGGGTTTGTGTTCTAGACAAAAATGATGTGAAGAAGAACAAGAATGTGATTATGAGTAAAACATTGAGAGCTTGCCTTTTTGAAAGGACTTCTTTCTGCTGCTTTTGTTCAAGTTAATCTATGTAATAATATCATGTAATTGCACATCCACATTTTCTACTATTCAATATCACTTTAGATGGTGGGTTCCCCCAGCAAGAAAACTAGAGTAAGCTTCCAGCACCCATCAGGCTGTCAGCACTCACCATCATTATGGAGTAATCTGTATTGGAATATATTCTGAATTTTTTGAACTTCAAGAAAAAGGAAAGATGTCATGAATATTTCAGCAAAAAGGAAAGCATTTTATTTAAAAGAGGAAAAATGAGACTGTCTTTAGTCTTCTCCAAAGGGACAATTGGTTAGGGAAGGTAGAGTATACCCTGGCTGATCATTTGCATGCCACATATATTCCTTCCTGCCTCAACACATTGCAGAAGCCCTCTCTCCTTCTGATGATCAGGGTCAATTACTCCTGTCCAAATGATGACTCCTTT
>NW_011902470.1:0-2475 GCF_000151845.1 Pteropus vampyrus | reverse complement strand
CTTGCTACGACTGATGTACCTGTTTTGACATCCCAGACATCATCGGTCTGATGAAACTTCTCGTAAATAATCCTTTCATTAGCTAGCTGAATGGGAATATATATTTTTTCCTTTGAGAAAAATAATGTTTTTAAGGTCAGTGTACTTTTCCGGACATAGGTTTAGTGGCCACTCTACAACCCCGTTTTCTCCTTGTAGTATTATGAAGTGAGGCAAGAATCTTTAGCTCCAGTATCCTTATGGAGCTGTAGGTTAATGGTTCTCAGCCAGGGGTGGTTCTGACAGTGTCTGGGGACATTTTTGATTGTCACAACTTGGGGCTAGGGATACTGCTAAATATCCTCCCATGCTCAGGAAGTTCCCTCAAAGCAAAGAGTTTCTTGGCCCCAAGTTTCCCAGGATGGGGGCCGGGGAAGCCTGTGGAGGTGGGCGAGGATGTGGAGCAGATCCAGCTGTACTTGCGCAATGCAGGATGCTCACTTCCCATGAGAGGGCTCTCTCCACCCGGATGCGGACCGCGCTGAGCCCAGCCTCCACTGGCCCTCTAAACCACTTCACGGTCTGAAGATAAAAACCAACCAACCAACCAACAAAAACTTAGTTGCAAACGTCAGACTGTGTGGGCGAATGCCTTGCCCTTCCCATTCGGCCATGGGGCTGGGTCTCTTCCGTGGAATTCTGATAGGTAGGGAAGAGGATTGGGCTTAGCTAGCACTAAGGTGATGTGCCCCGTGGGTCTCCAGCGCCGTAGCCATTAGGAAATGTGACTGTGGAGAAGAGGCAAGTCTGGTTGTAGAGACAAAACAATTCTGAGCGTCATTTATTGAAACTACAATCTGTAGTTTAGTTCTGCATTTTAAATATATTCCAAAAACCGCCATCAGGTTTACAGGGTGTAACCCTTTGAGTTTGTTAGCTACCTTGGGGAGTTTGTTTGTTTTGTTTGCTTGTTTGCTTGCTTGCTTGCTTGCTTGCTTGCTCGTTTGCCCTGCAGTGGAAATGAACCCATAAGTTTATGGAGAATGGAAACAAGTTTCAGTTCTCTAGTAAGATTATAAAAGCCATTTCATTTTATTCTGGAAGTAGAATCTTCTATTATGGATCAGTGTGATTTCAGAATCACTGCAGAATTTTTTCTTGCTTTGTAGTAATTAGAAAGCTGGGAGGATGGAGCAGAGAAAAGGTCAGGCGAGAGAGAACCTGTGAAGGGCACCTTGCCGTCCTTCAGACTCCGTCTTGCTGTGGGTCACAGTGACACCGGCGACGTGGAAGCAAAGTGTCTGTGGTGTTATGACGTTCTGGGTTAAGCCGGAGTTTTGCCAGGACTGTGAAGGCACTGATATGTGAGCCCCGCCCAGGGCCGCAGCCCACATTTGCAGAAGCCGCATGTCTCCAAGCGCTCAGCTCCCACGTGTCATAGCAGCCACGGTGGCGATCTGAGATTCCCCCCGTTAAATCCCGTGTTCGGCTGGAGCCGGGCCGGGCTCTGAAAAATCTCTCCCTGACCCAACGTGTCACTGATGGCGCCTGCCAGGTGTGTTTACTAGTGCTGCCTCCTTACTGCTCGGAACAACCTGGCGAGGCAGGTACTGCTGTCCCAAGTCCTCACATAAGTCACCTGAGCCTTAGTAAGTGGGAGGAGGTTTGGAAAAGACTCCATTGTCACACAACTGACAAGTGACAGCAGGGTCTCGATCCCAGGCCCCTCGCTAACGTGCGTGTTCCCAAGCACAGTCCCCACAGCTCGGCACACTGAACGCGGAGGTGCGACTGAGTGACGGGTCAGACCACGTGGCGCACAGCCGCGGCCCTGGCAGTGAACGGCATTCTGGGAAAACTGGCTATTTGCATTTATTCTTTTCTGAATTCATTATTGTAGCCTTTCCCCTCCCAAGTGTTCAATCGGATGCTTCACTTTTTTTTTTTTTTTTTAATAAATCTGGAAGATTTCTTCATGCGGCAAGAATGCCGGCACTTTACTACATCTAGAGTAAATGTAAATAAGTCCCCATTTATTATTTCTCTTTTACTCTGAGTATTTTTCCATACCAAGCGAGTTTGAGTTTTCTTCCCTCTTAGGAATTTCTTTGCCAATACTGAGTTATTAATTTGGTTTACCTGCGTTGTGGCCTCATAGTTTTAGAATTCCTTTGTTTTTTAAACATTCGATTCTTTGGCCTTCCTAGAGTCTGTGTCGAAGAATGCCACCGGGTCCTATTTCTACCATCACCGTCGCCATCACCATCATCGTTACTATATTAATTATTCTAACGCCACTTACCAGAACTGTGAACTGTTGTCCTCTCATAAACTGAATCACACGGCTATATTTATATCCCTTGGACCTCTGTCAGAGCGTCCACTTCTGTTCCATTACTCATTCTATGCCAGGCGCACAGTATAATTACCGTAGCTTTAAATAAAGTGTAAAATGTGGTTGGAAAAGTCTCTCTTCATTAGCCATATTTTTCATAA
>NW_011902469.1:0-1769 GCF_000151845.1 Pteropus vampyrus | reverse complement strand
TGGCCGCAGCGGTGTGTCTAACAAACGCCTCTATGATTCGAGTGTCACGGCGTGTCGCGAGGCCAACGGCTTTCTCATTTACGCAGGCTCTGCGTTCCCCGCGTTTCTCTTCTGCGTTCTTACAGTTGACAGAGACAAGGGCACACCTTCCAGAAACTTCCACAACACAGCCGTTTCGCTCAACGCTGCGTCCCGGAGCTGCCCAGGACATCCTGCTGCCTGCAGGCGCCCGTCTCTTGTCACCTCTGTGGTTGGTGCTCATGGGGCCCAGGTGGGCACGCGCGTCGTGAAGACAGCCGACCCACGGGGCCCGCACACCCCGCTGCTGCTCGCTCCCCAGGCCGTGGTTCGTACCAGACGGACGTTTTTACACGCACTGATAATACCTTGGCATGGTCGCACCATCTCCCTCCCTCGGAAAGAAAGAAATTGCAGTAAATTCCAGTACACAATGGGAAACAATGCGGTTATGAAAAAGATAGCTTGTCTTTCATCTTGTTGCTTCGAAAACTAAAAGCGCACGGTTTGATTTTCTTTTTCACTTACTGTGTAAGACTAGATTTATCTATCCATTTTGATTTATTCTGCTGGCCTTTATTTCCACAATACTTTATGATGAAACAGACCTACCCATCACCATATTTTAAACAGCGTATTTTCATCGAATGACTCTCAGCCACATTAAAAAAACAAAAAACAAAAAAACAAAGAAACAAACCCTGTTTACACCACTGCAGGAAACTACAGGAGAAGGAATGAGAATTAGTACACGGTGATCACACTGCTCCTGGGGTAAGAAAAGGGAATACGTCAAGCCTATCGCCCTGAGTGTGCCCAGCACGCGAGAGGATATAGCCCAGGGATTCTGGAAAGGTGCCCGGTAACATGCTCCCGTGTGGATCTGAGGATTCAGATTGTACAACCGAACTGGATTATGAATTGGATTATAAAAGACCCGTCTACTACATTTTTTTTATCAGTTATCATTTCAAAATTATGGCAGTTATTTCAGCATTAGTATTAGCTAGCCAATGTCCTATTATTTAAGAAAAACTTTTTGCGGATCCTTAATGTGGTTTCAGAGTTTGCTAAGGAGAAGGCACAGAATAGCAGCAAGTCAGGACACTGCTGATCTGTACTAGCAGAGAAAGTCCGGCAGCCACCTTGCGGGAAGTCTGAGTCACCTTCCCGCCAGCTCAGACTCAGCAGGAAGCAGGAGGGCATCCACCAAGTACACCATACCGGGAGGCCAGGTTGGGTAATTAGGGCGAGAAGGAGCCCAGTCAGTAGCTTCTCCACTGCGATGTGCGTCAGGAGAGATAAGAATATAAAATGCTCCTCCTGACTCACCTGCCGTGGGCTCAGGCAGGCTGCTAACGCCAAGCTGGACCTCACACAAGGAAAACGGCAAGATGGGAGCTTCTCCACTGATCTCGCAGATTATCCCGGTCAGAGAGACTCAGCCTGCAAAAAGCCAATGCTCAGAGGAGCAGCACCCAGTAACGTAAGGGGCTGAAGAAAATGGATTCGCAGACTTCTAACGTCAAGGAGAACCCGACCCTAGTCTTGAAAACACGGATAACGACATAGAATAATTAATTATCTGAGCAACGAAGGCGCACACATCTGAGTGAAGGGCATAAAGACCTTGAGTCACAATCCAAGGGCAGTTGCAAGAAGAATTAGGTTAATTATTCAAGAAATTTTATCCCTGGTGGAAATCTCGACATACTGAGTAATATCTGAGAGCATGCTCCAAATTTACTGTA
>NW_011902468.1:0-1997 GCF_000151845.1 Pteropus vampyrus | reverse complement strand
CCACCCCTAGGCCCCTACTGCCTGGTTATAGCCGGCCTTGCTGTCCAGGTGTCTCCCCCAGGCACTGATAGCTTGGTTGGGCCAAAGGAGACACCCACTGGACTTATCCCTGATGCCATGCCTTTGCTCAGGCTGTTCCCCTGCCTGGAATACTCTGTTCCCTCCTTCCACTTCCCCTTAAGATCCTTTTACATCTGGATTCATTCATTTCATGCAGCTTCATGGAGTACCTGCTGTGTGCTAGGCACTCTTCTTGGCACTGTATATACAGTAACAAACCAAGCATCAAAAAATCCCTGTAGAGCTCAAGATTCTCTTGCAGAGAGAGAATTACGGTGACAAGCCAAATCCAGCCCACTGCCTGTTTTCATACTGCCTGTGAGCCAATACTGGTTTTTATATTTGTAAATGGCTGTTAAAAACAAACCAGAAGAATAATACTTTATGACACATAAAAATTGTGTAAAATTCAAATTTCAGTGTCCATATAAATAAAGTTTCATTGGAACACAGCCACGCCCATTTGCTTATCATCTGGAGTTAAATAGTTGTCACAGGCCAAAAATGTTTACTGTCCGGTCCATTAGGGAAAACGTTTGCCAACCAATGTTCTAATGCATTCATTCAATGACTGCCTCTTCTGCTACTATTATTAATAACATTAATCTGTTCTTTGTTGTGCACTCTGTATCCAGCTCTGTGCTAGGGCCACCTTTGCACATGATGACCTCAGAGAGGTAGAGTCGCTTTCTCTAGGTCACACAGCTAGAGTATGAATCTGCCCAAGCCACTAACTCTAGGCCAGGTCCTCTGTGTGCTGGGACTGGGATGGGGGTGGCAGGACCCAGAGGCCCGACGCAGCCTTGCCAAGTCAACAATGCAGCATCTCAGAAAAGCAGCAAATGACAAGGGGTGCGAACAAGGCCTCTGAGCCACGTGGTGGAGTGGCTATGAGGGGGTTGACTCTGGCCAGGTTGCCTGGGTGCAGGTCATGGCTCTGCTACTTATATTCTTGGGCAAGTCTGTGTCCCCTGAGCCCCAGTCTTTTCGTCTGTAAAGTGGGGATAATAACAGCACCCATCTGGGAGAAACAGTGTAGAGTAAATGAATGAACAGTCATATGGCTCTTAGAACAGTGGCCAGGACACAGGAAGTGCTATAGAGGTGCTCATTACTAAAATAAATAAGAAGCACAGGTTTGTTTGTTTGTTTGTTTGTTTTGAGAAGACCGAAAGAAAAATCCTGGGTATACTTAATGCCATTGATTTGCTCACTTTAAAATTAAAAAACGAAAAACAAAAAACAAAAAAAACCCTTCAGAACGAGGAGCTTGTGGTAGGTCTGGAGGACAAAAGCAGATCATCAGAGTCCCCAGCTCAGGCCTCTGCCAACCGCTCTGGAGGCTGCCGAGGTGTTTGACAGTGCTACCAAGTGTCTTCCTGAGGTGGGGATGCTTCAGATGCCACTGTACCTCCCTCTCCTGAAATAGCCCCTCACTCCGGCCCTAGCTGGCCACAGCCATCTCTTCCAGAACAATCGGGATCAGAGTGAACCCATGGAAGAACCACAGCTGGCATGTCCAGCTGTCTGCCTGGATCACTCCCAAGGAGAAAGCACCCTGCCCCCCTAACGTTCTGACTGACAGACACTTCCTTCCCACCCCAGCTTCAGGACTACGTTCATTTGGCAAATGTGTGCTAAGCCCCTGCTTGGAGGCCCCTCACCAGAGGGGTCAAGGGCACAAGCTCAAGTCCAAATTGTAGCACCATCCCATTCTAGGTGTCTGACATTTGCTCTCTGGCCTGAGTTTCCTCAACTGTGAGATGGAGATAATGATACTTACCTGACGAAACTACTAGGACTCTGAAATGAGATAACGCAAAGGTGCTTAGCATAAATTAAACACTTAACAAATCTTAGCTATCATTATTATTACGGGTTTTGTTATTATTATAACAATGCTTTCCAGCAATTCCCTTCCAAAACTCTACAGACTG
>NW_011902467.1:0-1435 GCF_000151845.1 Pteropus vampyrus | reverse complement strand
ACCAGATTGGTCCCAACCACTGAGACGAAATTTAGCAAGAGATGATGTCAGAAAGGCACTGAGCTAGATTCTGAGCACACAGTAGGTGCTCTGTAAAAAAAAAAAAAAAAAAAAAAAAAAAAAGGTCCTTTGAATCGAAATCCTCTATTAACAGCTTCAGGAGGACAGCACGGAGGTGAGTCTATGATCTGGTTCATGGGATGAAGATGCGGGTTTTGAAGTTGGAACTCAAATCCAGTAGGTGTCTGACGTGGTACATAGTCCATCCCTAATATGTGCCAGACACTGCTGGGCATCCCTACATCACCACCCCGTTTGATCTCTTTTACTTTATTAATAGTTGTTTCTGCAGCACGAATATCCCCTGCTCGTTTTGACTTTGAATCTTGTTTGGCTCCGAATATGTCTAAGTGCTTCTTGAAACTCCCAGCACAATCTTACATAACACTGTGCCAGACACAGTGCAAGGCACGCCACATATGTTAGATCATTTGACCTCTGATTTCAGGCTATCTTAGTAGATATATATAGAGTCGAGTACAAATGAGGTGATAGTCCTGATCTTTTCTGATTTAGTGGGAATTTCCCCAGAATGTTCCCTCCTCAGGGTGTCTCACTTTAAGAAATATCTTGATAATTCTGAGTGAGCTCTGAACCGCTCAGATGCAAAAGGAATCCACATGATGAGGAGAACAGATGAAGGCTGTAGGGACACTTTGTCCATGGATGAGAAGAGTCACCGCCTTCAATTACATGATTTGGTTTATTTCATGAGAGATTAAACTTAATGGTGGGAGGCAGCTCCCCAGTCTCTGCTTGGCCCAGGTGGGGACTCACCAGTGAGAGCCATCCTGCCATGGAGTGGGCTGCCTGGCTAGTTAGTGAGCTCCCTTCACTTGAGGAGCACAGCAAAGGGGATATCCGTGCTGTAGAAACAACAGTATGGAAGGGATAAGCTTCTAAACTCTTCAGATGTGAGACTGTGAGCCTCTCTGAGCTACAGACACTTCAGTTATCTGTCCATTCATGCATCCATCCATCCATCCATCCATCTTCCTCCATCCATCCATCCATCCTCCATCCATCCGTCCGTCCGTCCATCCATCCATCCATCCATCCATCCTCCATCCGTCCGTCCATCCATCCATCCATCCATCCATCCATCTATCCATCCATCCATCCATCTTCCTCCATCCATCCTCCATCCGTCCGTCCATCCATCCATCCATCCTCCATCTGTCCGTCCGTCCATCCATCCATCCATCCATCCATCCATCCATCCATCCATCCATCCATCCATCCATTTTCCTCCATACATCCTCCATTCATCCGTCCGTCCGTCCATCCATCCTTCATTCATCTTCCATCCATCCATTCATCCTCCCCCATCCATCCATCTATCCATCTGTTAATCCATCCATCCAAAAACTAGTTA
>NW_011902466.1:0-1552 GCF_000151845.1 Pteropus vampyrus | reverse complement strand
CATATGTTGAATGGCTGACTATTTGAAAATAACACAAATTATTTGTTACTAATTTGCTTAGTAATTATCACAAAAATTATTTCTTTATATATAGCATAACTCATTCATTTACTCAGTCACCAAATATTTTTTGAGCACCTGCCTTGTGCCAGGCACTGTGATAGGCACTAGGCATTCAGAGATGGATAAGAAGCCTTCAGGGGTCCAGATTCCAGCAGGAGACACAGCCATATAAACGTAGTTATTATGGAAGGTAGTAAGTGCCACAGGAGAGAGGTGTATGAAAATTATGGGATCACAGAAGAGCATGCATAGCCTACAAGAAGAGGCAGCAGTAACAAGCACTGAGAGAGGCAACTGTTTAAACTAAATCGTAAAGGATGGTATTTGTTAACATGGTAAAATAAGAAGTGGGAGGACATTCCAGACATAGGGACAGATGAGCCAGTCTCCCACAGATCAAAAACAACATGTCGTGGTACAAAAGCAGTTTCCTGTTGGGGTTTCCTGTTCACAAATTGTGGGCCAGAGAATAATGAGAGGAGAACTAGAGAGGTAAATGTGTGTTAGATCTTGCAGGGCCTTGTGTGCAGTGTCAAGGAGCTGGAATTTTAGTCAACCTATGTGATGAGGAACTATCAACAGGTTTTAGTAGAAGACTACCAAATTTTAAGATCAGTCTGATAGCTCTGGGAAGGATGAATTTTATGGGGACAGGGGTAGAGGAGGATAAGGAAGTCAGGCATCTCTTGCCATAGTCTGGGTAAAAAATGACAGTGGTCTGAGCTAGAGTGATAATAATAGAGATGGAGAGGAAGAGATAGAGGGATATTTAGAGGTTTAAATGGACAGAACCGGGTGAGGGAGAAGAAAGAGCCAAAGATGGCCAGATTTATAGCTTTCAATATTGAATGGATGGGTTCATTCATTTGTTTTTTTGTTTATTCATGTATTCAATTATTTATTCAACAAATATTTAGTGAGTGCCAAGTATACGTAGCATTCTTCTAAGTACTGGGGAGTCAAATATTAAAAAAAAAACCCTTAAATTCTAACCCTTAGAATGCTTACATTCTTATGGAAGTTAGGATGACTAATAAAATAAATAAGTAAAATATATGGTGCAAGAGTGTGGTAAGTGCTAGTGAGGAAAACATTAAGCAAAGAAAAAGATCCAAAGTATGGTGGGTACTGTTGAAAATTTAGATAGATTAACTAAGGAAGACCATAAGGAGAAGATGACAATTGAGTAAAATCCTGAAAGAGATGAGAGAGCAAGCTGTGAATTTAGATGAAATGTAATAGACAAATATAGGCAAAGGGAACAGCACATGCAAAGGCCCTACGGATTATGCTTAAGAAACAGAAATTAGAACAGTATGGCTAGAGTGAGCAAAGAATGACATGATGTGATTTAAATGGGTTAATAGGATCTTCTGACTGTTGGTTTAAGAATGGACTAAAAGGGCAAGGGAAGAGGCTGGCAGACCTATTCAGAGGCTTTTGAAGTTATCCAGATAAGAGATAATGATATAAAGTGCTAATATATAAT
>NW_011902465.1:0-2428 GCF_000151845.1 Pteropus vampyrus | reverse complement strand
TCAAAGTATTCTTGTCTGATCCTTTGTATTTCTGTGATGTCAGTCATAATTTTCCCTCTTTCATCTCTGATCTTGTTTATTTGTGTCCTTTCTCCTTTTTCTTTAGGGAGCATAGCCAGGGGGTTGTCTATTTTATTAACCTTCTCAAAGAACCAGTTCTTTCTTGCATTTATTTGTTCTATGGTTTTTTGTTTTTTTGGGTTTTTTTGGTTTTCAATTTCATTTATTTCTGCTCTAATTTTGATTATTTCTTTCCTTCTGTCACTTTAGGCTACATTTGTTCTTTCTTTTCAAGTGTTTTAGGATGAAGCGTTAGGTTCTTTATATGGGCTCATTCTTGTTTCAGGAGATAAGCTTGTAATGATATGAATTTTCCTCTTATGACCGCTTTTGCCATGTCCCAAAAGTTTCGATATGTTGTACTATCATTATCATTTGTTTCTATGTATTTCTTGATCTCTCTTTTAATTTCTTCTGTGACCCAGTGATTCTTCAGTATTATGTTATTTAATCTCCATGTATTTGTGGTTCTTTCCACTCTCTTTTTACAGTTGATCTCTAGTTTTAAAGCATTGTGATCAGAGAATATGGTTGGTATGATTTCAACTCTCTTGTATTTGTTGAGGCTATCTCTGCGTCCCAGTATGTGTTTGATTCTTGAGAATGTTCCACGTGCACTAGAAAAGAATGCATAAGAGGCTGTTTTGTGATGGAAAGCTCTGTAAATGTCAATTATGTCCAGTTGGTCTCATGTGTCATTTAAGGATGTTATTTCCTTATTGATTTTCGGTTGGATGATCTGTCCGTTTCCAACAGTGGGGTATTTAGGTCCCCTACTACAATAGTGTTTTGGTCTGTTTCTCCCCTTAGTTCAGTTAGTAATTGCTTTATATATTTCAGGGTTCCCTGATTGTGAGTATAGATATTAATAAGTGTTATGTCTTCTTGGTGCATGATTCCGTTTATCATTATGAGGTATGCCTCAGTATCTTTCTTTACCTTTTTTATTTTGAAGTCTATTTCATTCGATATTAGTACTGGTATTCCTACTTTGTTCTGAATGCTATTTGCTTTAAATATCATTTTCCACCCTTTCTCGTGGAGTCTGTATTTGTCTTTGGAACTGAGATGTGTCTCTTGAAGGCAGCATACAGTTGGGTTTTGTTTTTTGATCCAATATGCAACTCTGTGCCTTTTTATTGGTGAGTTCAGTCCATTTACATTTGGGGTGATTATTGAAATATGAGATCTTCTTATAGCCATTTTATCTTTTGCTTTCTGGTACCTCAATGTTTCTATTGCTTCCTTTTTCTTTTGTTTCTGTTTTCTTATTTTGTTTGGCTTTTGTTGGTTTTCCTTCTGGTTTTTCTTGTTTTATGTTATATACTTCAGCTCTGAATCTTTGGTGTGTGGTTACCATTATGAATATGATAAGGACAGTTATATATACACAATCATGCATCTTCTTTTGCACGTGCCTTATCTTCATTCCTCTTTGCGAATTTGGATCTTTGAATTCTCTCATTTTTAGTCATTATTGTCTTAATTTATCACTATGTATGCTGAACATTCATTACTATCTTGTTATAACAATTCACTTCTTATTATTTAAGCTATAACGCCCTGTTCTTAGTAAGGGTTGCACTGCTTCTAGTTGCCTGATAATCACTTTACTCCTAATTATGTATTTTTGTTGTTGTGGTTATTTTGTTTTAGGTGAGCTGATCCCTTTCAGTATTTCCTGTAGTGCAGGTCTTGTATTGGAGAATTCCCTCAATATTTGTATGTCTGGAAAGTCTTAATTTCTCCTTCATATCTAAAAAAGAGCTTAGCTGGATACATTATTCTCGGCTGGTAGTTCCTTTCACTTAATAGTTGAAATATTTGATTCCATTCCTTTCTGGCTTGTAAGGTTTGTGCTGAGAAGTCCGATGATAATCTAATGAGTTTACCTTTATGCGTTACCATTTTCTTCTCTCTGGCTGGCTTGAGAATTCTATCTTTGTTATTGATTTTTGATAACTTTAATACAACGTGTCTTGGTGAAGGCCTTTGTGGGTTGAGATAATTTGGTGTTCTGTTGACTTTTTGAATTCCAAGCTCCAGTTCATTCCTTAGATTTGGGAAATTCTTATCAACTGTTTGTCTGAAAGTGCTTTTTAGTCACTGCTTCTTTTCTTCCCCTTTAATAATGCCTATTATTCTTATGTTTCCTCTTCTGATGGTATCAGCTAGTTCTTTTATTTCTCTTTCATTATTTTTCATTTTTTGATTTCTTTCTTCTTCTTTCTGATTTACTTCTAGATTTTTGTCTTCAATATCACTGATACTTTCCTCCTTTTAGTTGATTCTATTTCCTAAGCTTGCTATTTCATTTTTTAACTCTTGCCATGGTTGTATGTTTTTTTATTTTTTTAATTTTTTTTTT
>NW_011902464.1:0-1631 GCF_000151845.1 Pteropus vampyrus | reverse complement strand
AGAAAATCATGGGACTAGTGAGCTTAGAGCACAGTTTTACCCTATAAATTACAGAGAAGGGAATTTAGATGCTTGTGAGAGGCTGAAAAGGGACCCCACCATAGAAATCAAAGAAGTTTCCAGGATGTTTCAGAGTAGATGCTAACAGCGATTGTCTTTCTAAGGTATGCACAGGACACTGGAAATAAAGTCCTGTGTTCCACATTGTACATGAGCAGTAGACTAGCAAAGGCTGATCTGGGGTTTAGTTAGATGGTAGCTGACTTACAGAGTCCTGTGACCCTAGTGTGATGCTGGAAAAGCTAGTTCTAATTTCCTAAACCTGCACAGAAAGGGCGTAGAAAGGGCAGAGTGGGTGAAATGCTAGAAGGGCTGGCTGATTGGAGGGGGACTAGGATCAAAGAATACAAAGTTGGAAGACCTGCCACTGGAAGCTCAGGCAGATGCAGGAGCTGCATACATGACCCTGGCATACTGTGGGCATTTGCTCAATAATAGTTCCCTTAACAGATCTCATGAGATCTTCTCTGATCTGAAAAAAGGCCAATTAAGTTGATAAATACTGATGAGCCCTGATATATCAGTCACTAGGATAGTTGTTAATAGTAAAAGGGTGACCATGTTATGATCCAATGTGTAAGGCAAAATGCACCAAGAGACATGTGAGACCAGAGAAGGAAGGAGTTTACCAGGTAAATAAAAGAGAAGTCATTCTAGAAAAAGGACACCAAACAGTATCAAGAGATAAAATTATATCGCTCCTTAGAACAGGGGACTGTGAGGTTGGTGAGCTGGCGAGAAACAACTGTGTGTGGGAAGCAGAGAAGTAAAGGGGAATGAATTTGGAGACCAAAACCTCTCCAGGTCTATGTCTAAAGGAATCCCTAGGGAACATAAATAAAAATGGCAAAGGATACAAGAACAGACAAGACCCCAAAGGAGGCTAATCACCATGTTAGAGACGATGAATGAAGAAAATACAGCTTTTTCCCTCTTGGACTAAATGATTACAAGAGAGCCTCTGTATTCCCTTAAAGCAGAATTATGCCTGGAACACAAATGCTCAATAAACACAGAATGAGTGAATGAATTTCTGTTCAGAATAAGGGCACGTTCTCAATAGTAAAAAAAAAAAAAAAAAAAAAAAACCTTAAATATAGGCTCAGATACCAGGAAAGGTATCGAATGCTCCAAACTCTAATTGCTCAAGGGGAAGGTAGAGTTGGTCCAGACAACCTTTTTTTTTTCTTTTTTTTTGTGGGACTTCTTTGAGCCTGAGGTTGTAGGTGGCAAGAGGAAGTGGAAGAGGGGCATGGGAGGGTCATGAGAAGCTGCAAAGACCACAGACATTGTTTTTTCTACTTGGCCTGGGGTCAGCCTTGCTAATTAATTATGTACATGGAGATGAAGGAAGCAGGCCCTCTATACCAGCTGCTCCCAAACAGCCTGCAGGTATAGCCCGAGGGACAGTAAACAGTCTGTTAAAACCTTCCTCTCTGTGGACACCCACCTTCCCATAGACACTAACATATTGGCCTGCAACAAATTGGATGTACCTGCCTCCCAAAATGCTTCCTGAGCACAGCCAAAAGCCCAGCAGAATTTCCCAGAGGATCAGCACATATGTCTTA
>NW_011902463.1:0-1742 GCF_000151845.1 Pteropus vampyrus | reverse complement strand
CCTTCAGGATTCCCAACTCTTACTACATTGGTCCACTCAGTTTCCCAACATCCCTATTCAGACAAGAATTTCCCTAAGATGCTTGATACTCCTCACAACAGACTGCTATTTGGGACTAGCCTCTTACGGGGGCCGGGGTCCCAAACCCTATCAAAATGTACACAACTTTCCTCTTGCTCCCTTGGAACCTTACTTTGGGGCAATGAGAGCTACCTGAGCCTAAGAGTCAGGAAGATCAAGCAGTGAGGCTTGGATGCCTCAGCCCACTTCCAAAATTAACAATTTCACAGAAAAAATATGCATTAGAACCATTAATATGAGTCAAAGTAGGTCAAAGTCTAGAAATCAGAAGAGAGAGAAGACAAACATATCGGAGGCCTCAGCCAAAGAGGGCTGGTACACGGGAGCACTAAGTTATGCTCCAAGTCTCATGGCAATCAGAGGAAAAGGCACAAGATGTTGAATTTTATAGTTTTCAGTCTCTGATCAAGGAAGCTTATGAGTTCTTTCGTAGGGACCTGTTTTCTCCTGGCAATAAATTCTTGGAGGTTTTTATTGAATTGATTTTTATATAAATGACAATCTGGACTAAAAGTGGCTTACAGAAGATGTAGAAATGATTTTCTTACAGCCATTTCTTACACTGACTGCAATAAACACTGGGGGCAAGCTGTTTATTAAATCATAACTCAGTGAAGATATTTCTTCAGAGTTTCGCTAATATGGTCTAGACCCATAACTTTCTTGTGATTTATCTTGATATACAGATAGAGCTCAGAGGGCCTAGAGAAAAGAATGATTAGCATGACTCAGAGACATTCTCAAGAATTCATTGTTTCTGCTGATTCTCAGGCAGAACCTGGGGATTGGTCTGTGTGTTGGAAAGCAAAGCCAGCCATAGGCTTTGATGTGCACATCTCAATGCTGAAGTTTTATCATGAGATAAACATTTCTCAATTTTTAAGGTAGGCCTCTTCTATATTTCCCTGGTTTCAGACAAAAAATCCCACCTACTGATACAGTTAGGGAGAGAATTTATTTTGCGCAAATATTTATCTGAATAATTATCCCACTGAAGCTTGAAATTTCCCATATAAAATATGATTGGGACAACTTTGGTCTGTAAACTTTTAAAAAGTAGCCATCTGTAGCATTCATAAAATAACCTACCTCTGGCTCACTCAAAGGTAGCATTTTGAGCTGTTTTTCCTCTGATAGGCTACAAGATATACCTTCATTTATTTATGTGTCTTTTGGATGGAGATCTTTTCAGCAATAAAAATGGTAGTAAAAAGCCAGTTTGCTTGGTCCAACAGAGAGGCTCAATGATGTGAAAATATACCAAATAATGTCTTTCCTTTGGGATCATGGCCCAGAAGAAAGGGTAAGCATCAAAGAAGAGCTATCTATTATTTTAGCTCATAATGACTACAATCTCTGAGTAGCACTAGTTGGTATTAGCCTGATACAGGGTGTTGGCTGCTAGCAGCATTATGCAGCCTACACTTCCTGAGCATGGATGAGGTGAGGTTGTCACATTCTATCAGTAGGCTGCACACTAGGAGCCTGACTCTGACAGTGGCAATAATCACTAAGGTTCAGGAGAGAGGTGGCCTCAGTATAGAACCTTGAATCTGGTTACTTATTTACCCAGCCCAGGCCAGGTGCCAAATAAGTTGTCAGTGCTTAGTATAGGGAAGTGAATATTTGTGGGGTAAATAAATAGCTGAATGCTAATGGCA
>NW_011902462.1:0-1733 GCF_000151845.1 Pteropus vampyrus | reverse complement strand
CAACAGACACTCACCAAAGTAGCTTACAGATGGCAAATAGATATATGAAAAGATGCTCCACATGATATATCATCAGGGAAATACACTAAATACAATTAGATGTCACTACAGATCTATTAGAACGGACACATTTCAGAATAGTGGAGCAACAGGAACTCTCATTCATTGCTGGTGGAAATGCAAAAATAGTACAGCCACTTTGGAAGTTTCTTACAAAACTAAATACACTTTTACGATATAATCCAGCAGTCACTCTCTTTGGTATTTACCTAAAGGAGTTATAAACTTATGCCCACACAAAAACCTGCACACAAATGTTTATAGCAGCTTTATTCATAATTGTCAAAACTTGGAAACAACCAAGATATCCTTCAGTAGGTGAATAGATAAATAAATGGTAGTAAAGCCAGACAATGGAATATCATTCCATGCTAAAAAAGCTATCTAGTCATGAAAAGACTTGGAGGGATCTTAAGTGCACATTACTAAGTGAAGAAAGCTACTTTGAAAAGGCTGCATACTGTATGATTCCAACTACATGACATTCTGAAAAAGAAAGAACTGTGGAGACAGTAAAAAGATCAGTGACTATCAGGGGTTAGATGGAAAGAGGGATGAATTGGCAAAGCACAGAGTATTTTTAGGGTAGTGAAGTTATTCTGTATGATACTATAATGGTGATATATATTATCATACATTTGTACAAACCCATAGAATGTAATAACACCAAGAGTAAAACTAATGTAAACTATGGAACTTGGATGATTTTGATGTGTTAATATAGGTTTATCGATTGTAACAAATATATCACTCTGTTGCAGAATGTTGATAATGGGGGAGACTATACATATGAGGGGACAGGGGTATATGGGAACTCTCTATATTTTCTGCCCAATTTTTCTGTGAACCTAAAAGTGCTCTAAAAATTAAAGAATTTTAAAAATGCATCTATTTAAAAAAAATGCATCAAGTGTATTTTAAATATAAATTTAGAAGATATTAAATGGCATTTTAATGTCTTTTTGAAGACTTTTTCTATGTAAGCATGTATTCGATTCAAACATTAGCATTTTATCAATTGTGTTTTATAGTAAAAACCAATGGCAATTAGACTCACTATGTATGGCATACCTTTACCTCTTTTAGAGACACTGTTCAAAAATTTTTAAAAGTGCAAGTATTTTATCTCAATTTTAAACATGTGTAATAAAAATCAATATAGGAAATATTTTCTTATGTGAAAATTTATATGGAAAGCTATATGAAAATCGTTAATGCTATCACAGCATCAGTGTCTAGATGTTTCTCATGCTAGTCTCAGGTGAAAGGAGAAAGATCACATTCAGAAGTCTTATAGGAAGAGAACGTTGAGTAATCTTTGGTGATCTCTATCGCAAGAGCAGAAAAGATGGGTAGAAAGTCTGCCATTTGTGACAACATGGATAGACCTCGAGATAATCATGCCAAGCGAAATAAGCCAGACAGAAAAAGTTGAAAATCACATGATATCACTTGCATGTGGAACATAAACCTAAAAGCAACCAATGAACAGGACAAACAAACAGAAACTCATGGACATGGATTATAGACTAGTGGTTACCAGAGGGTAGGGGGCTGGGAGGAGGTAGATGGGGTAAAGGGGGTCAAATATGTGGTGATAGAAAGAAATCTAACTATGGAAAGTGAACACACAGTGTAAAAAAAATATATATATGTCTTACTGTTAAAGTATA
>NW_011902461.1:0-3243 GCF_000151845.1 Pteropus vampyrus | reverse complement strand
GGATGGGTCTCTCTCTATCTTGTTGACAGTTTATTTTGCTGAGTAGAAGCTTTTTAGTTTGATGTAGTCCCATTCATTTATTTTAGCTTTTACTTCCCTTGCCTTTGAGATTAAATTCATAAAATCCTCTTTAAGTCCAGTGTCCTTCGGTTTAATTCCTATGTTTTCTTCTATGCATTTTATTGGTTCCGGCCTTATATTCAGGTCCTTAATCTATTTTGAGATAATTTTGGTGTGTGGTGATAGACAACAGGTTAGTTTCATTATTTTGCAGGTGGCCTTCCACTTTTCCCATCATCATTTATTGAAAACGCTTTCCTTTCTCTACTGTATGTTTTTGGCTTTTTTGTTGAAAATTATTTGCCCATAGAAATGTGAGGTGACTTCCAGACTTTCGATTCTGTTCCATTGGTCCATGTGTCTGTTTTACTGCCAATACCATGCCGTTTTGATTACTGTCGCTTTGTAGTATAATTTGAGGTCCAGCAGAGTGATGCCTCCAGCCTAGATCTTTTTTTCTCAGGATGGCTCTGGCAATTCAGGGTCTTTTGTGCTTCCATACAAATCTGATTCATTTTTGTTCTATATCTTTAAAAAACGCTGATGGGATTTTGATGGGGGTTGCATTAAATCTGCATGATGCTTTAGGTAATATGGTCATTTTAACTATGTTGATTCTTCCAATCCAAGAACATAAAATATTTTTCCATTTCTTTGTATCTTGATTTCTTTTAATAGGATCTCATAGTTTTCATTATATAGATCCTTCACATGTTTCGTTAGATGTTTTCCTAGGTATTTTATTCTTTATGTTGCAATTGCAAAAGAAAAATACTTTTTCCACTTCTTTTTCTGATGCTTCATTATTAGAGTATAGGAACACTATGGATTTTTGAACATTGATTTTGTGTCCAGAGACTTTACTGTATTTGCTTATTGTTTCTAGTAGTGTTCTTGTGGAGTCTTTAGGGTTTTCTATACAGAGAATCATGTCATCTGTAAATAGTGATAGTTTGACTTCTTCGGTTTCTATTTGGATGCCTTTTATATCATTCTTTTGCCTGATTGAATTTGCTAGGACCTCCAATGTTATATTGAATGATACTGGACAGCCTTGCCTTGTTCCTGATCTTAGAGGGACGGTTTTTAGTTTTTCACCATTAAGTATAACGTTGGCTGAGGGTTTCTCATATATGGCCTTTATTATGTTAAGGTACTTTCCTTCTATACTGATTTTGATAAATGTTTTGATCATAAATGGATGCTGTATCTTGTTGAAGGCTTTCTCTCCATCTATTAATATGATCATATAAGTCATATTTTTTTAAATTTGTTTATGTGGCGTAGCACATTAATCGATTTGTGTATGTTGAACCATCCCTGTATCCCTGGGATGAAGTCCACTTGACTATGGTGTATAATCTTTTTAATATGTTGCTATATTCGGCTCGCTAGTATTTATTTAGGATTTTTGCCTCTGTTTTCATGGGAGATATTGGTTTGTAGTTTTCTTTTTTTGTGTTATCTTTAGTATGTTTTGGTATCAGAGTAATATTGGCCTCATAAAATGAGTTGGGGAGTATTGCCTCCTCTTTGAATTTTTGGAAGAGTTTGAGGAGAATAGAAATTACATCTTTGAATGTTTGGTAGAATTCACTGTCAAAGCCATCTGGTCCTCGACTTTTACTTTTTGGTACATTTTTGATGATTGTTTCAATTTCCATACTGCTCATCAATCTATTTATATTTCCCAGTACTTCTTGATTCAGTCTAGGAAGATTGTATTTTTCTAAGTACTGGTCCATTTCTTATAGGTTATTAAATTTGGTGTTGTATAATTTTTCATAGTATTCTTGTATGATCCTTTGTATTTCTGCGATGTCAGTCGTAATATCCCTGATTTTGTTTTTTTGTGTCCTTTCTCTTTTTTCTTTAGTGAGTCTAGCCAGGGGTTTGTCAATTTTATTAAATTTCTCAAAGAATCAACTCCTTCTTGTATTTATTTTTTCTATTGTTTTTGTTTGTTTGTTTTCAATTTCATTTATTTCTGCTCTAATTTTGATTATTTCTTTCCTTCTGCTGACTTTAGGCCTCATTTGTTCTTCCTTTTCTAGTGTTTTAAGATGAAGTATTAGGTTCTTTATTTGGGCTTGTTCTTGCTTGTGGAGAGAGGACTGTACTGATATGAACCTATCTCTTATGATCATTTTTGTCGTGTCCCAAAAGTTTTGATATGTTCTACTATCATTTCATCTGTTTCTATGTATATCTTGATCTCTTTATTTCTTCCCTGACCTAGTTATTCTTCAGTAGCATGTTGTTTAATCTCCATGTATTTGTGGTTCTTCCTGCTTTCTTTTTCCAGTTGATCTCTAGTTTCAAAGCATTATGATCAGAGAATATATTTGTTATGATTTCAATCCTCTTATATTTGTTGAGACTGTCTCTGTGTCCCAGTATGTGGTCGATTCTCGAGAATGTTCCATGTGCACTAGAAAAGAATATATAAGCAGCTGTATTGGGATGGAAGGCTCTGTAAATGTTAATTATGTCCAGTTGGTTTACTGCATCATTTAAGGATGTTATTTCCTTATTGATTTTCTATTTGGATGATCTGTCCCTATCCGACAGTGGGGTATTGAGGTCCCCTACTACGATAATGTTTTTGTCTGTTTCTCCCTTTAGTTATGTTAGTAAGTGCTTTACATATTTTGCAGCTCCCTGATTGGGATCATAGACATTAATAAGTGTTGTGTCTTCTTGGTGCATGATTCTCTTTATCATTATGAAGTATCCTTCAGTACTTTACCTTTTTTATTTTGAAGTCCATTTCATCTGATATTAGTACCACTACTCCCACTTTTCTCTGAATGCCATTTGCTTGAAATATCATTGGCCACCCATTCACTTTGAGTCTATACTTGTCTTTGGAGCTGAGATGTGTCTCCTAGAGGCAGTATATGATGAGTTTTGTTTTTTGATCCAATTTGCAACTGTGCCTTTTTATTGGTAAGTTCAGTCCATTTACATTTAGAGTGATTATTGAAATATGAGGTCTTCTTATAGCCATTTTACCTTTTGTTTTCTAGTAGCTTGACGTTTCCATTGTTTCCTTGTCCTTGTGTTTCTGTTTTCTTTATTTTAGTTGGCTTGGGTTTTGCCTCTAATTCTTCTTATCTTATGTTATAGATTTCAGTTTTAAATCTTTGGCATGTGGTTACCATTATGAATATGAAAAGAATA
>NW_011902460.1:0-2175 GCF_000151845.1 Pteropus vampyrus | reverse complement strand
AGCTAAGCAGGTCTAGGATGAGAGAATTCGGTACATACAATAACAGCTCATAGGATGAAGAGCTGGATGACAAGCTAATACACTCCCGGGCTGAATTTATAGACCTCGAAGGTACAGATCAGGGAGGATAAAGAGTGTCGCCCAGCTCTCAATGAGGTGACTCATGTCTGAAATATTAAACTGTAGTTGCGTTTGAAGAACCTGATCCCCCCGAGGTGGTTCAGAGCAGAGTCCCAGAATGCTGAGTGGTCTGTGACTGTGCCACACAGAGGAGAGTCACATGAACAGGGTGCATCACCCCCACAAAGGTGTGTTTGGCTGAGGGGACAATGACTTGGCATGAAAATGTAGTTCTTTTCAACAAGATAGTTAAAAATAAGGAACGGGCAGTTACCTACCAAATATTTGATTTTTAAAAAGGTTTTGGCACAGTGTCTTGATGTTCTCCACAAACAGGGAGGGATCAGGGCCTGCTGTTGTCTCCAGTCACTGCCTTTCATGAAATCTACCTGCCAAGAGTTCGAATCATCTATAGCAGGTGCAGTGTGTAGATGCGCGGTTTCCCCACGGCGGGCATGTGTGTTTCCCTGTCGTTCAATGCTTCATCGC
The DNA here is from genome assembly GCF_000151845.1 of Pteropus vampyrus. Classification (NCBI taxonomy): domain Eukaryota; kingdom Metazoa; phylum Chordata; class Mammalia; order Chiroptera; family Pteropodidae; genus Pteropus; species Pteropus vampyrus. The sequence goes on along the minus strand of NW_011902460.1, from coordinate 1,566 downwards.
AGGAGTTTATCGTTAGCTTTTGTTGTCGGATGAAGAAAGATCGGCTTGCCTTCTCTCCACCCCACACCCCATTGTTTCGTTTCTTTTGTTTTTCTTTGCAAACAGCATCCTGCTAGGATAGGCCAACAAAATGTACAGATCCAAAGGGGGCAGGTGCGTGTGTATGAGTTTTGTGGGGAGGGATAGAGCCCCCTGGAATTATTGAGAAGGAATTTATTAACCTTTCCTTCTTATTCAGGTAACTGTGATTGACAGTTTGGATGAAGTTCTTAGGAGTAATTTTTTTAAAAAACAATTTCAGCAGAAGAACAGAAATAAATACCCGTGTGTGTATTTTTGTGATTTTGTATTTTGGATGTTATGGTTTGTAACAAAATGGAAACAGAGTGTAAGAAGGGAACTGTTTTTACTGGTTTGGCGGGCAAAACATATCCTTAGACAAAGGAACAGAAGTATAATCAATGCAAAGGGCAGTGTGCTATAACCCTTTCTGTCACCCACATCAAGCTCTCCCCACGTGCCCACCCTGTCCAACTATTGATTTAAACCAGGTCATTTAATCCTCCCAGCTGGTATTATTATGATTTACAAGTGAGGACACGGGGCCTCAGGGAGGCTAACGATCACTAAGTCACAGAGCTAGTAAGTCATGGAGCTTCGATTTGACCCCAGGTCCGTGTGATTCTAATTTATCTGAGGGGCGGGAGAGAGGCTCTAATGAAAAATGAGTTCCAGTTCGGGGTAACGCTCCCAGTGGGCATCATCGGCCACTTCATCTTCCACCAAGTCCGAATTTTCTATGTGTAAAGAATTAGCAAGGAAAGCTTTAACTGAAACTCGATGACATGTGACAGTTTTTACAGTTCCTTATTTCAGTGCACCTTTGGGTAAGATCCCGTTTTATGCTTAAGAAAAATCCATACACACGCACACACGATTTCGTTTTTACAAAATGTCTCCTAGCCCCTAACATCACTGAAATCTTCCTGAACTATTCTCTTTGAAATTGTGGCAAATGAAAGATGTTCCAGCGGGACTTCAGGGACCCCCGTGTGACACTGTATTTCTAGAAAATAATGGGATTTTGGTTTTCATTGGTTAAAAGCTCTGTCGGTCAGTTCTGAATTATTCATGCTCATGTGCTGCATCTGTCAGCTGTCTCGTCTCTCCTTTCTCTGTTTTGCCTTTTGTCAAGTCAACATCACTTAGTTCTAAGGTCTGGTTAAACTGATTATTTGTCTAGTTATGCATCAGCGTTGTGAGGGCATTCGTAAGAAAAGAGCCACTCTGCCCTGTTTCCAGCAGGACAGGGAGGGGGAGCTGGGCACTCCGGGCTGTCCTCTCAAAGGCAGAGTTGCAAACAGTCCCACTGAAGAAAAGGAGAGCACCACGGTGACCGTGGACCACATTTATGGTGTCTACTTAGAGGCAACCAGTACTGTCCTGGTGGAAATCCTACAGTTTCTACGGTGGCCTCTTAAATGCTCTCTCATTGACACGCTAATGGTTTACTTCAAGATGGGCTCATCCAGGAAGGCTCAAAATATGCATTTGTGCTAATTCCAG
>NW_011902459.1:0-2697 GCF_000151845.1 Pteropus vampyrus | reverse complement strand
GTTTCTAAAGAGAAGAATGGGATGAACGATCCTCCAGAGACAGGTAGCCTTGGGGTTCTAGATTAATCGTGATGCCCTCCCAGTGGCCCTTATAGTGACATAACATTTTGTGGAAATGAAGAGAGACTGTAGTCCTAGAACATGATAAAAGCCAGACTACAGTATAAGAATGTTAATGGCTGGAAATCCTAAAACAATACTTTAGTTATATTTCTACAAGGTACCAGAAGTACCATTGCTGTGTAATTGGAACGTAGGAGGAAAAGGTGTGAAAACCCAATAAGTTGATTTAAAAAAAAGTTGTAAACAAGCTTGCTAAGTTGTAGTCTTATTGTACAGATTTCCAAATTCAATGAGGTCTTGAGAAATATCAGAACATAAAACAGGATATATTATTCTCCTTATAAATAAGAACTATTTTATGTCTTTAACATCCTACTTTTCATGCTTAGATGAATCCACAGAATCTTCTTTTAAGAAAATTGACCCAAAGATGGTTTGCCAATAATTTTTGAAAACTGATCATTTTGAAAGCTGTTTTTCTTGAAACACCACCTCTAAAAGAACAGTTACATATTTAGCAATACCAAACACAAACATATTACTTTATCTGTGAAATCAGCATTTTGCAATGAAAGATTTAAGAAATTCACAACCTCTCATGGAATTTCCTACATAGAAATGCTAATGTAAATATCAATGATACAGTGATTTATAGCATTCCTGTGGATGTGTATCAGTAGCAAATATCAGACTGTGTCACAAAATCTCCAAATCACAGCGTCATCTAAGCTGGAAATGATTCAATATTCAAAAATAGACTTTTGTTTAATATGATTTCTTATCAAATTAACACATCACATAGTTTTAAGAGTCAAATGTTTCCACAAGGCTTGTTTTGAAAAAGATCAGTTATCATTTCTCCTCCCGCATTACTATCCCCACTTCCTGTTCCCAGAGACATCTATTTCATTACTTAATTTCAGACTTAGGCATTAGCTATTGATTCCCAGTTCTCTCTCGATCTCCTTCCTCCACTCAGTTCCAATCATATTTACAGTTCCTATTCTTTATCCTATTAATGTAGGTATACCATAATTTTGTATAGATTCACATTCAGGGTTTATATTAACATGCAAACCAATTCACTTTAGTTATATGACATATGATATCATTCTCTTTCTGGTACAATCTATTTTTCCTGCAGTTAATAATTGTTTTGTTTATAGCTTCTTAATTTTCTATCACTAGTTGAAATCCAAACTCTCTGTCAATCATTTGAACCCCTTCGATAAATTAAAACATATTCAGTGTTCAATCTACTTTATCTTTTTGCAGTAATCTGGACCCATTGTCTTCCTCTTTCTTCTTTATTCATTTATTTTCCTGGAACATACACTTCAGTGATTTTTCTAAGAAAGTATGCTTAAAAGGTAGGTATTTTTATTCATGTCAATATCTTAACATAATTTATTCTCTTTACATGAATTTGGTATAAAATCCTCATTTGGTAGTTATTTTCTCTCAACATTTTGAAGACATCTATCCACTATCTTGAATATTTCATTAACGTTGTTGAGAAATCCAATTCTATTTTTATTTTTTGATAATTATTATAAAATATTTCTTGAAAATTGTTGGATATTCTTGTTTTCCCCCAGTGTTCTAAGGTTTTCTGACAATTGTCACAGTGCAGATCTCATTTTACTCATTGTGCTTGGTACTCAGAAGAATGTCTCGATCTGGACACATGTGATTCCGTTCAAAGAAATATTCTTTAAGTATTTCTTTGATGATTATCTCTTGTTTCCTTTATTTCCTCTTTCTCTCTGTCCCGTTAATTTTCTTATTTTTCTTATCTCTGTCTCATTTTCCTTTTTTTCTATTTATTTTTTGTTTGTTTTTAGTGAAAATTTCCTCGGATATATCTTCTAAACCGTTCTTTAAATTTCCACTATCATATTTTTAATTTCCAGGTGGTACTTTTATTCTCTAAATAATAAACTATAACAGCACTGTGTCCTTATTTCATAAAAGCAGTATCTTCTCAAAGCTCTCTATTTTTTTTTAATCTTTTTTTTTCTTGCAGTCTCAATTTTCTCCAGAGGGTTTTTCTTCCATGTATATGAGTCTGTTTCAGACTCTAATAGTAGAGAATTTCCTTCATGGCTTGGTGATTCCTGGCTGCCTGCTCATAATGAAAAGTAGGCACTTACCAGCTGATTGGAAACTCAATAGTAGGGATTCTTTATTGTTTAGTTAACTGTAGAGTGTTCTGGCTGGGTAAGTAGGATAGAGAATCCAAATGTTATTATCTTTATAACTTTTTCTCTTAAGTTACTTAAATTCCATGGAGAAGTTTCTTCTAATCTTCTGTGTGGAGGGTAAGAGTCTGACTGCCAGTATTCTGAGAGACAAGCTGTACAAAAATCTGAGAGGACCTTCACTTCCCATATGTAATCTTCCATTTACTATCTACAATATTCAATACAATATCCTTACCATTGACTACACGTTTTTGTCACAATCTCCCCATTCCCCCTTTTCCAGAAAAGAAATTCTCAGTCTTCTGCCAGGGCAAGGAGGGACAATTGTCTAGCTGTTCACAATGGTAAAATGAATAAAGATGACAAAATATTTTATATATGAGCTTTCAACCGTTCTTTTTTACCACTAGCCTCATAACTTTCCAAAAAG
>NW_011902458.1:0-1581 GCF_000151845.1 Pteropus vampyrus | reverse complement strand
ATAATGATACATATTTTCACAGAGAGATGATAAATAAAGATATCATGTTACAAATTGTGGAAGCAATAAATTAAGAAGGAAAATACATAAATATTTTCTTGCAAATTCAAACACTAGATGTGGTATATTTTTCCATAATTTTCTCTTTTTTAAATATCTCTTGCTATTAAGCCACATGCTTAGGACAATTACTTGTTAGATCATAACACTGTATATTAAAAAGATTTTTTAATTGAATTTTCTTATCTCCTTTCCAATTTACTATCTACAGACCTCAAAATTATTAGTATAGAGAACTGCATCTTAGTTATCTCCAATAATTTTAGAAGAATATCTCTTAGAAATTACAAATAATGAAGCTCTTTTAAATCTTTTCAAAATACAAATATAGATACACAAATAGACAGTATACAGTTATTATTTCACTTAACACAGATTAAAATTGATGAAGTCATGCTTATTTTACTTTCAGTTCTTTGTCTGTAGAGTAGTTGGTAATTGCTTATTTATTTTTGCTACATAATGTGAGAAAAATGTGAGGAGTTTAAATGAAATTAAACAATGCTATCTTAAAAATATTTCGTTAAATCGATTTGGGACAAGAATTTGATTTATTCAGCCTTTGATTTTTCTGCAGATTCTTCAACACTCAAGTATAATCTGGATCAATGTATGTACCTTTCCACTTGTATTTTCTTCAAAGTTTTATTTAAAAATTACTTTTCTTAGTGTTTTTTTCTTATGTATATGTCCTTTTGTCACACCGAGATTTGCTATCTACAGTATGCAAGATGTTATGTTGCTAAAGGAAATCAATGGTTTTGATAGTATAAAGGAGTTTCATCATTAAAAATAACATTGTTGGCTTTAAGAATAGCAGTAGGATAAGAAAAAAAGGATAAGTTATATAGTAAAGTTAATTTCTCATCTAATTATTCTTGGGGCTAGCTACAAGATGAGAAGACAAATGCATGAAGCTAGACATCCAAAATTAGTTTCACTGGGCTGAAGTCAAGGTGTCGACAGGGCTGGTTTCTTCTGGAGACTGAGGGAGAGTCCATTTCTTTGCCTTTTTCAGCTTCCAGTAGCCTCCTATGCTTTTTGACTGTGTCCTTTCTCCATCTTCAGTGTTCAACTTGCTCTGTGATCATTTTAGTCTCTCCCCCTGATTGGCTGTCTCCATGTCACTGTCACTCTTACAAGGATTGCTGTGAATACATCGGTCTATCTGGATAATCCAGGAAAATCTTCCCATATCACAATCATTAACTTAATCCTAGCTGCAAAGTACTTTTCCTTTATAAGATAATATTTGTGGATTCTGGGTATTAGACTGAGACATATTTGGGACTCTGTTTAGCCTACCAAATGTGTCTTGGGCGATTGGGTACAATAATCCATTTCTAGAGTTGTAATTAGTATAGAAACATACTTTTAAAGAAATTAAATATACATACAATTTTTCACAAGTATAAATTACTTTGGATCATCCAAAATTTCTCTTATTAACATTATATCCCAGTTCTAGTCAAATAGCCTGTGTCTGTTTAAAAGTAGCATCGTATTTGTGGACCCTAGTTC
>NW_011902457.1:0-1823 GCF_000151845.1 Pteropus vampyrus | reverse complement strand
TTAACCCATACTCAATCATTTAGATCACTCCAAATTCTATTCTGACCCTTCTTATAGAACATACACGTATATTTACATATGTATAATCAATGACTGTGTACATTTTGTCTTTCAAGGTTTCCCTGAGAGATTTTAGCACGAACTTCAGGGGGTCGAGTCTGGGTGCAGAACTTGAGGTGTCGTAAGGCAGATCTGTACAAGCCTAGATTGTGATCTCAGCGCCGATGGCTTCTCCCTGCTGTCTGCATCCCCACCTTCTGTGTTCACTACAATTTGTCGGCACCCCTGTCAGGGATGGAGGAGCCAGAAAAGTGAAACAATGTGGGCACATGCAGATAAGGATTCCGGATGAGAGCAAGGGTGAGGAGGGGAAGCTGAAGAAGGACAGAAAAAAATAGATCAGGTCAGTACCGTGTAAAAATAGAGACCGAGTGGGCTCGAAAGAAAGTGATAAGAAAATTAAATTAGAGGGGAAAAAAACCAGGAAGATAAAATAAGGTCAAAACAGCCAGAAATAGTTAGACGAAAGAAATACAAACAAAATGATAAGGGGTGGGGGCGGGGGGAAGAATCGTAATAATGAAGGGAAAAAGAAATATGTAGCAGAAGAAAATGAGAAGGCAAAAAAGGGGATAAATACGAAGTGATATATCACGAAAAGAGAAAATGAAAAACGGGATGTAAATATGGAAGGGAGACAATACAGACATGGTCATGCGCACAAACTCACAAACACGGTGGAATGTGGCAGGGAGAGCAATACCGGAAACTCGTCTGTTGATTAATATGCTGTGGTGGGCACAGTAACGGCCCCCCCAAACTAACCCCTGCAACTGGGAATATGTTCCCCTGCGTGATACAAGAGACTTTGCAGGTGCAGTTAAGTGTGTGGGCCTTGACACGAAGAGATTATCCCGGATTATCCAGGTGGGGCCAATCTAATCCCACGGGTCTTTAAAAAAGAGAGCTTTTCTCAGCGGGGTCTGTCAAAGAGTGATGTGACAAAGAAAGGCGCCAAGGCACAGAGCCTTTGTTGCTGTAGTAAATTATTAAGTTAACACTGCTACTTTGCTAACTTTGAATCCCAAATCGCATTATCTTCTCCCATTGTCTTCAACCTTGACCCTTGCTTCACAGGAAGCTCTAAGCCCCCGGCACTAAAATCTTGATCTTAGGACCATCTCCATTTGAGAGTGAAAAGAAGGAAAGCAAAATAGAAATACCAGAAGTCTTAAAAAACAAGCAGTCCATCAGAGGATTAAAAGTTTGTTGAAGGATGCTGCCTTTTTTCTTTTTTAAGGTTCCCGAAAGTAAGCTTAAAAAGGAATCAAAGGCCTCTCTTGTTACCTTGGCTTTGTCACATACTAGATGGTGTGATCTTGGTAAACTCTCCTCTATGCTTCGAAGCTGATAATGCGTGCTTGCTTGCCTTCCCCACCTCGCAAGGTGGGACCAACTGATATGACTGTTACATAATAACAATCTGTAAGCTCTATGGCCCTGTACGAAAGTAAAATCTTGCTACTAATCATTGGGTCTAGCTCATTCACTGTCCTATTGTCTTAAAAATTCAGAGACGCCGCACCTTTACGCTAGATCGATAAGTGTTGCTCATCTTTTAGCATTCCCTTGCTCTGCCTTCCAAACCGTGCACGAATGAGTTGCTGATCTCTAGTGAAATACTTGAGGATTGAGAGGAAAATGTGTTCTTTAAAAAATGTCAAGGACTCTTCGGTAAAAAAGGAAACATCCATTTATTTTTCTAATCAATTTGGGTTTCCGTGGATTATCTTTCTTGAAACATGTCCCACCTGAGTACAAGT
>NW_011902456.1:0-1974 GCF_000151845.1 Pteropus vampyrus | reverse complement strand
TTTTTTTTTTGCTATGAATTGCTTAAAATTTGGTTTATCCTGGATAAATGGAAAGTAATTCACCCTAAGAAGACTGTGAACTGTTTTGGCTCAGCAAGCTCCATTGTGAAAGCCCAGCGTGAGCTAGGGGAATGTGAGATAGGCCAAGCTGTAGCATACTGTTGTCATACATTTTCAATGTTCGTGAATTACTATCAGTAGATGATGGGTAAAAAACTGGACAAATGTGAACAGCGTGAACATCAACTATACTTTAATTAGTGGTAGCTCCCCAATAAACAAAATCACAGATTGTAGAACAAAATCCCTAGAAGCACGGCTAAGTTTAACTTTTAAATGTGATTCATTAAGCAGTATTATATCCATTGAATAAATGATACCATTTATGTTTACATGGCTAAAGTTTTACTAAGAGCTTTTACATATTATCTTATTTGATTTTTACAATAGCCCTGTGGGGTAAATAAGGCATGTATTTTTCTCCTCATGTAAGGCCATAATGCTCAGAGCTGCGTTAAACAACTTACCCAACATGGTAATTAGAAGAGCTGGGGTTCAAACTCCTATCTCCAAACTACAAATCTTATATTATTCTGGTTCTGGTATTATCTTTAAAATCAATTACATTCTGAGTACAGCTATTTTACACAACAAATCTTGGTAAATTCCTGAACAAGAGGAATTAGAAAAGCATTTTACGTTTAAGAACAGGCCGACATGCAACAGCAGCTACAACAGCTGAGATCACTTTATAAATGGTGCTAAAAAAAAAAAAAAAAAAAAAAAAAAAATCTTGATAAATTTTTAAAACTACTATATTTGATTTGATAAATTTTTCTTCAAGTTAATCCTCTGAAAAAGCTTACATTTAATTGATAAAATCTTTAGAGTTTCTACAAGGACTTAGCTTAGAAGTACAGCTTTGAATTTTAGAAGTAATGTTATAAAATCACAGTTTCCTACTGTAATTATATAGGAGCTGTCTGAGTTGTAACTTTCAGGCAAAGCCAGTCTCTCTGAACCCATAAAAAATTTAAAATATTGTGCTTTCTTCATCAAGGACATCGCATGTTTCAACACTATCTAGTTTCTCTTGCTTGATTTTTTTTTTTTTCTTTTTAACAAATTTTGACCATGCAAATATCTGGGCCAAAAAATAGGGTGCTAGTTTTTCGCATAATATTACCAGATATCACCACTTAGTTCATGCAAGCAACTTTAATGTCACGTCTTCAGGGAAGTAGGAAAATACCATAGCATGCATTTATAAATATGTAAAACTAAGTAATTAGGTCTTGAAATTCCTTTGCATTACTGTAGATAAATGGATGGCATAATATTATTTACATATTATTTGTTTTTAATTTTGAACTTTATATCTTGGTATAACAATTAATCCACATAGACATGATTAAGGTAGAGAGATTAACTTCCTACAAATTGAAATATACGGAATGTCCCCAGAGGAATATTATCAGTATTCTACAGTCTGCTTTCTTGACACCTAATTTTTTCTTATGTTTTGTTTAAAAATGTAAGTCCTTTAGAACTAGATCATTAAATATTATGATCATTAAATATTATAAACTGCATACATATTATTGTGTACATGTATACATAAATACTAGATGGTTATTGAGCTAAATTTATCCTAAACAAAAATAGCTCCATTATGAAAACAAATTAAAAGTATTCTGCATAATTTCAGGAACATGCCATATTATATTAGAAATACATAGTAGAAAGTATTTGTCATGCTATAGATTGCCACATGAACATGCTAAATAATCTAAATACATACATTTAAAAATGTGAGTGGTAGGTAGCCTTTATGTTGCAAAACTTCTATATTTCAAATTTTCAAATTTAAATATGTTTTAAATTCCAATATTTCATAATATTTTAGTTTTGATAAGACTTCTACCTGTCTGTGAATAATTCTTTCTGAAAAAGAAAAACATTTAATGTGAATAT
>NW_011902455.1:0-2207 GCF_000151845.1 Pteropus vampyrus | reverse complement strand
CTTTATATCAGACTATATAACTTTCTATTTTTTGTATATTTTGAAATGCATATAAGATGTTACTATGGTAAAATATTTTATATAATTTAAAAATAAGTGCATATTTGTTTGAAGTATGGGCTCTATTTTAACAAAGTTTTGAGATCTAAGCAAAATGATAGAATCGTACCCTTTTGGGGTATGAGACTTCCATACGGGAATTTTATCACTGAAAACTGTTTAATTTTCACAACCTCATGAGGGATTTAAATATTAAATGAAATTATAGGATAGTTAACAATAGCAGCGTGATCAATATAGTGTTGTGTTTAAAATAATAAATATTAAAGTCAGATCGAATTCCGGACTAATTTGAATTTCTAACACTAATTCGATGTCTAAGACTAACTTGTGCAAAATTTGGCCACTCACCTCACCTTTTTTAGCATTTGTTTCCACATCTATGAAATGTCAATAATGGTATCTAACTTTCTGAGATCAGGGAATTTAAGTGTGATGATCTATATAGGGATTTATTACTTAATAAATAATAGGTTTTTATTAAATAGTAGTTATACTAAATTAATCTATTAAAGCAACAAAACCAATTCAGTTTCTGTAGGAAAAAAAAAATGTACCATGAGATCATTCTGGAACCTCTTATTCAGAATATCACAATGTGAAACTGCATCCTAGTAATGTGCTTTGAATAGGTGTAATAATAAGACATTCACTATTTCAGCAGTGAAGTTTAAGGATATATGTATTCATACACAACTCATATCTCCATGTATAGTCAAAAGAATACAGTTTGTCAGTTGTTTTTCTAAAGTGAGATTAAACTTTCATTTACCTCTTGTAGATCTGTAGTGAGATCAACTCCTTCCAAACTCCCTCCATTGAGAGCCTATCAGAAAAGCAAAGAGAAGGAAATTGATTTTTGTCATTTGATTATTTATTCATTTGAAGCTAAAAGCAGTTACTATTGCAAACTTGCTTTAGACATCATTGATAACCACATCAGTTTTAAATATGAAGTTTTGTTAGCTAAATACAAGGTGCTGAAGCAGATGTGGGGCAAAGGTTATCTGAACACAAGAAGTACAGAGTTGAGTAACACTGAAAACCTTTTAAGTCCCTTCTTTATTGAGAGTAATGATCCACAATGGATTTCTAAGTGTATTGAAGGATAAAGAAAGGTTTAGTGGGGCTTGTCAACTAAAAGAAACAAGTTTATGCATTCAATTACATGCTATCTTTAAATGCAAATTATTTTAAGGCAGTGATGTCTGACAGCCCATTGCATTTAATGGCACATCATTGTGGTTAATTCTGCACAGTATCTATCATCAGCCCTCTCATCCCTTTTTTTCAACTATCACACAGTGGATGACTTTGGTTTGGCCTATTACTTGCTAATTATTGGTGAATTCTCCTTTTATTGCTAGTATTTTTTTTTTCCAATGAAAACTACACAGTGGAGAGATTTTGCTTTATCATGGTACTCTGAATTGTAAACAATGGATTCAGAGAAATGCCAACTTTTCAGTGAGTCAAGTGAGCATACAGATTGCCTCATTTGAAGATCCCGTTTAATGCAGGGAAGAAACTGTATCAAAATGAATCAGAAGTACATAGATTGAAAAGTGCATGTATTTGATAAAAATAATCAAAATTGAAAAAAACATCGAAGATGCTTTGGATGACAGTGATAAGTGTATGAGAAAAGGCAACTGTAGCATAAATATTAGGGCAGAAAGCTAAGTGTCTCTAAAAATGTCAACCTGGTTGGAATCATAACAGGGATCCGAACAAGAATATTTAATTAAATCTCTGAAAGGACTACTTTAATGGATAAGGGCAGAGTTCCTCAGAGCAGACTGTTCTTTGATGTTCTCTGTTCTCCTTGATTCCTGTTTAAAGCTGGACTCAGTTTTCAAAGTAGAAAGAATAGAACCACCTGTTGAGAACTTGCTCTGATTACAATATTGATAGCCATGTACTCATCTATACTGAAACTTTTCCTTACCCACTTTTTCCTTAGTCCCATGAGGAAATGTATACTATTCTTGCCGATGCTAATCCATGGTCTGTCAATTATCAGTTCCCTTTCCAGAATCTCCAGCTTCTTCCCTTGTCATATAAACAACTCAAGTATTATTCTTCCTTAACTGTTACTATAAAAAGCATAGGAAACCTCCCTTGACTTCACATTATCCAGTAGTTAT
>NW_011902454.1:0-1818 GCF_000151845.1 Pteropus vampyrus | reverse complement strand
GGATGTATCCCTTCCTCAGAGAACTGTTTTCGTTTGGTGAGAGCTGCCTGACCCCTGTAGTTTGTTACACATGCCCCATCCTGGGGAAGCCCATGTCCAATGACAGGCTCATATGGGAACCTAAAGGTGAGGACGACTTTGCATTGTAGCTTATCTCCAGAGGCCCCTGTGGTCAAGTCAAGGCTAGACTTTCCCTGAGACCACGTCCTTGCTTTGGCTCTTTCTCCTGCCTTGTCCTTCTTCCCTTCTGTTTCTCCCGAGAGTGCTCCCTTAACATAGCACGTGCAGCAGAATCTTTGTCTCGGGCTTTGTGTCAAGGGAAACCAACCTGAGGAAATGGTGCAGATGGAAGTTAATGAAAGATTGGGGGAGGAGAACCCCAAATAGCAACCCCTCTGAGGAATGAAAATTAGAAAACATAGTCTGAGAATACAATATGTGGTGTGATACAAGTTCCGGTGGCACTGAGGGAGAGACACTGTTACCCTCTCGCCAAGCTTATGAAAGAGAATCTGGAATCTTCAAAGTGTGTGTGGGGACTCTGCCCTTAGGGGTATGGTCACAGCTGCCCCCTGAGGCCCCCAACGTCTATGAAGCTGATTTTCTAAGCCCTGACCTTTGGATGAAAATCCCAAGGGTTAGGAGGCACTGTTCACTTGTTTGCAAAGCAGATGTGGGAGGTGGTGGAAAGCAGGGTGAGGGGCTGAAGTGAGCTACTCTCATCCTGTTCAGTAGGGGCAACCTAGGCAATGAGGCTGCAGTTACTGGAGCCTCATCTGAAAAAAGAAGGTTGGGATTAAGTAATCTTAGCTTTTCTCAGACTTCGCTTTAGTCCTATCTTCTGAAATGGAACTGCAAACGCTAATAACATCTATCTCCTTTCTGTTGTCTGGGTGGCTTCTAAGGCTGAGGGCTGCAGAAAGAGATAAAATGTGTCCTTGGCATACTCCTCCCCTTTTCTAAGCCACCTTTACAAAGCCTTGGCTCCCTCCTGTCCCCTTTATGCTAAAAAACACAACTCATATGGGTAGAAGTCATTTTTAGCCTCTGTGTCTGGGTTGAAGGCTCCAAGCCCAGTTTTCCCATTGTTCTACTGTTTCCCGTTCAGAGTGGTCCTCAACAGGCCGAGGAGTGCGCCGGCCAGGAGGAGGCCTGGGCCAGTGCTGAGGGTGGCATTTGCGTCGCTCTCCTCCCACACTGAAAAGCATCAAGTTTCTGGCATGCAGAACAATACTAAAAGGGGCTGGCTGGGATTTTGATTTTTTTACTTCCCCTTCCAAAAAGCTTTGCTTCATTTTGGCACAGAGACAAAATGCAACCACCCCCTTCAGCAAACACTATAAAACCATCCCTAGACCGAACCTCCCTTGGTGCTTTAATCAGGCAGCTGTAAGGTACCAGGTCCAGATTGATGCTGAGGGATGATGTGCACGGATGAGGCACTCCGGGTCATCTTAGACGTTGTGGGTTGTTTGGACTTGTCATTTTAGCTATCGGTCTTGTAGATAAACCGGGGGAAGGAGTAAGGGAGAGGAATTGTGGGGAGACAGCGATAAAAGAGAGAGAAAAAGAGAAGCAGGGGAAGGAGTGATCGTGGAGATGGAAGATGGAGATGATGGAGATGGAAGAGAGAAAGATAATGAAAGCGAGACAGAGAAAGAGAGAAAAGGGGAGAGAGAATTAGAGGTGCGGATGAATTCAGAAATAGTGGGAGAAATCTTGCTCATTGCAAAGAATTTTGGAAGAGGAAGGCTGTTAGCTGCAGCACAGTTGTATTGAGGAAGGATGGTCATGGGTGAGCAAAAGTGGTGAAGAAAA
>NW_011902453.1:0-1104 GCF_000151845.1 Pteropus vampyrus | reverse complement strand
TTACCTAATAACACAATCCCTCATGATGACCACTTCACAAGTGTTAAAGAACAGTGGTTGTTTGCGTTTTACATTCACCTGTAATAATGTAAAATTACTAAGTATTTATTTTATTGCAGTTTTTAGTTTGTGTGGGCTTGGTGTAAACTATGTATCATAAAATTTAAGTTCTATAAAGGCAAGAAAGGAGTTTACTTTGTTTTTGCATCAGTGGCTTGGCACACTCCCTTACATACACTGTATACTTGGTCATGTAACAGAGATAAAGCTGTGTCAGAACCCTAGCTCTGGTCACTTACTGGCTGTAAAATTTCATAGTTCTGGAATAGGCTCGTAAAGATCTAGGAAATAAACATTTAGTATTAAAAGAATCAGTCCCAGAGTATCAAACACCGATTTCCATTTGATGTTTTGTTATTCTTCGAAATCCATCAATAGATCTCTCCTGCCAGCAAGGGAAAAAAACTTTCTAATCTTCGGTTTCCTTACATATCAACACCTGCCCTATCTAACTCACAGGGTAATTTCCAAGATTATATGAGAACACATGTTAAGGTGCTTCACAAAGAACAAAGCATAAAATCAGCCATTGGAAATATTACTATTTTTCCAATTGGAGATGAACTAGTCTAAAGGAGTGAGACGATAGGATTAGGAATTGGCTAGATGAAAACTGCTTAATTTAAAATCTGAATTCAATTACTTAGAGCCATATAATCTTGAGCCAATTATCCGCAGGAAAATGAGGATAATGACATTTATCTAACATTAATGTTATGAAGATTAGAGATGATATATGTAATGTGATTAATCCCATGCCTGGCATGTTGTTCTAAACAGTCAATATTTATTATTATTACAACAGAGCAACAGAAATTTCTAATGTGTTCATGCTATATACATTAGTTCTACACAGTCGCCATAAATGGCAAAGACTAGCAGAGAATAGAAGTTCTCCTTCTGATAGAACTTTTCTTAAATTCCTAGTATTCTAGTCAAGAAATAGACTTATTATAGTATTGGACACAGTTATATGTGGAGTTCAGGGTATCAGTCCAAGGGATAAATTTTAGAATAACTTCAGAAATAAAATTCATAAATAAT
>NW_011902452.1:0-2539 GCF_000151845.1 Pteropus vampyrus | reverse complement strand
AATAGCTGAGAATAAAAAGCATAAATCAATGAGATAGAAACCAGAAATAGAATAGAAACAAATGAAACTAAATTTGTCTCTATAAAAAGACCAAAAAATGATAAAAATTTAATAAAATCGATGAACAAATCCATCAAGATAAAGCAATGGGAAAAATAATTGTCTTCAACAAACAGTGTTGAGACAATCGAATATCCATATACAAAAATATTTAACTAGGACTTGACTTGTACAAAAAATAACCCTCAGAATAAATTATAAACTTATAATTAAAATAAAATTTCACAAGTTCTGGGAAAAAAATCTTCATAACCTTGGATTGGGCAAAATATAGCACTAAAAGCATAACTTATAAAAGAAAATAACTGATAAATTTGAGTCCATCAAAATGAAAGCCTATTGCATTTCAAAGGACATCATTAAGAAAATGGAAATACAAGCCAACCAGAAACTGGAAGAAAATATGTGCATAACATATGTTGATTAATAAAGTATCCAGAATACATAAAGAATGCTTACAACAAAATAATAAACAACCAAATTTAAAATGGGCCAAATATTTGAATAATTATTTCACAGAGAAGATATACAAATGGCTAATAAGCATCTAAAAAGATGCTCAACATTATTAGATAGGAAAATGCAAATTTTACCCCAACACAATAGCACTACACATCCATCAAAATGGCTATAGTAGAAAACCAGACAGTACTAAGTAAGGGCAAAGATGTGAGTGAACTAGAACCTTCATGCATTGATGATGGGAATGTAAAGTGGTACAACCACTTTGAAAACAGTTTAGAGGTTTCTGAAAAACCCTCTTTCCTGCCTACTCTTTTCGAACCTGCATTTCTGTGTTCAGCTTGTGCATACTGTGCACCAGACAGTGATTCCTCAACCAGCTCACAAGTAACAGATCTTAAATGGGATCATATAGTTTTCTAAAGCCCTTTAGTACTTTCTTTAATATACCCTACTTGCCAGTGTTCTGTCATCTCTATCTGGTCACACGACA
The DNA here is from genome assembly GCF_000151845.1 of Pteropus vampyrus. NCBI lineage: Eukaryota > Metazoa > Chordata > Mammalia > Chiroptera > Pteropodidae > Pteropus > Pteropus vampyrus. The sequence goes on along the minus strand of NW_011902452.1, from coordinate 1,524 downwards.
CAGGAGAGCAAAATTAGAGAGAGGGACAAGTTAAAGACTGTAAACTATGACAGAAGACACTAGACACTTGAAGCAAAGCGATTTAATTTTAAATATTTTTATCTAGGAAATAGGTCCACCAATCAGAGATTTTAGCCCTACAATTTGAATGTAAATTATACTCTATATTAAATATTACACATCATGGGTTTCAAAAGCAAAATATTGAGCAAACGTTTATTATTATTATAAGCTAAACTGTCTCTCTATCCAAAAAAAAAAATCATATGTTGAAGTCCTAACCCCTGGAACTTCATAATATGACAGTTTTTGGAAATAGAGTCTATAGAGAGGAGACTGAGGTAAAATGAGGTCACAGGGGTAGAGCCCCAATCCAATCTAACTGGTGTCCTTATAAGAGGAGAATAGGACACAGACACACGCACAGAAGAGCATGTAAAGGTGCAGCGAGAAGGTGACCATCTATGAGCCACGGAAAGAGGCCTCAGAAAAAAACCAGCCCTGCTGACGCCTTGACCTCAGACTTCCAGGCTCTAGAATTGTGAGAAAATAAGCTGCTGCTTAAGCCGACCAGTCTGTGGTTTTCAGCTACGGCGGCGTGAACAGGCTGGCATGTTATCATCATCTGACCCTCGGGCTGCCTACCCATGGCGGAATGTCCTTCCCTCTACTTGTCAGTCTGCTATTTAGGTCGTCTACTATTTAGGACGTCTTCACCTTACGTCATCCGTGGGTTCTAGGAAACTTCGACTTGAAGAGAAAGAACATATAATAAAACCAGTTTGGCCACAGGCTAATTGATAGTAACAAGAGTTGAGTTTCTATGGCATAGTTCTTGTCACAAAAACATCACCGAACTTCTCAATGAAGACCCAAAACACTTCTAATATTAAACACTGAAATAAATGTGAGCTCTACTTACATTTAAGAAAGATCAGTAAAAACGAGACCTTTCTTTTCTACTCCGCTGAGTCCAGTTCAGAGTCAGGGGACATGGGAGCCCATCTCGGCAGCTCAAGGCACAAGGAGGGACCCCATCCCCGGAGAACTTTCTCCATGGCAGGGCCACTCACCCACACCCACACTCACGAAGACTAGGACGATAGAGACACATTAGCCAGTTAACCCAACGGGCACCTCTGTGGGATGTGGGAGGGAACCAGAGTCCCCTAGGAGAAACCCGGACACACATGGGGAGAATGTGCCGACCCCACACAGACGGTGGCCCCGGCCTAGAATCATTTTTTTTGACCTGGACGAGAAGACTGTTTGACAGTCTAGCTTGTGTCCCTTAAAGAGATGTAGATTGTGTCCCATGTGTGAGAAGAAGAATGAAAGAGGCGTTTGATGATGAAGGACAGACACGTGAGCACCTGCTTATGTGTTCGCCAAACATATTTTCTCTTCTTCTTTAGTGACAGTTATACACTGACACTACATTTTCGGCTTGCCTTGCAAACAGGATGGCCGCGTGCCTAGATTCTAGCTGGCCGCACGTGAACAGAAGACATGTAGGCATGTCCA
>NW_011902451.1:0-2706 GCF_000151845.1 Pteropus vampyrus | reverse complement strand
AGTTTGTGTAGGTTAATTTTTAATCAATGCTGTGTTTACAATTGGCTCACAAAATACATGAAAATTTAACAACTATCTCATGAGTCAATATGAGCCATCTCCAACACCCTTGATTATAGACATAAATGTGAAAGGCAAAATATAGATTTTTAAAAATAACATAAAATTATCCTTCAATTTAAATAAGTGTATTATGAAAAAAAGACGATGATTTGGGAAATACTTTCATGATGTCATGATAGGAAGTGATTTCCTTCCTTTCTTTTCGTTTTTCATTAGGTTAGTCCTTAGAAAGCCTTGCTTGCAAGACTGACCCGTGGCTGGGGTCTGAGAACTTAGATTTTGGAAGGGCTCTTAGTAGTCTAAGTGATAAAAGTGCTCACTACGCCCAAACTGGTTCTGCAAACGATGTGGTGTGTGCCGAACACCTGCTGTCCTTCTGTGAGCCTGGAAATTTGGTACATGCTAAGCGGTGGGTGCCTGCATAACCAGTCCCCACTAAAAACTCTGGGCACTGAGTGTTTTATGAGCCTCCATGATTTCACGTTTCACATGTGTCGTCACAGTTCATTGCTGGAGGAATTCAGTGTGCTCTGCGTTACTGACTCTTGGCAGTTTGCTCCTGGTTTTCTCTGGACTTCTCTCCATGTGCCTTTTCTCTCTGCTGATTTTGCTTCACATCCTTCCACTTTCATAAATCTTAGTTGTGAGTCCTGCTAGCAAACCATCAAACCTGGGAGTGATCTTCGGGCCTACGGACGCAAGGTATAAAATTCACCTTTTTGAAGTGTGTAGTTTGATGAGTTTTGACCAATTTATACAGTTGTGTAGTCACCACGATGAGCAGGTTGGAGGATATTTCCATCATAAGTTTGCTTATGCATCTTTGCAGTCAAATCTCTCCCTCTACCCTCAGCCCCTAGGGTTTATTATATGGCTATACCACAGTTTATCCATTCACAGTTGTACATTTGAGTTGTTTTTTTTCTGTTTTTGGTGATTATGAATAAAGCTGCTATATACACACATACACAGGTCTCTGTATGGATATGTTTATTTCTGTTGAATAAACATCTAGGGGTGTGATTACTGGGTTCTATGTATGTTTACCTATATAAGAAACTGCCAAACTGTTTTCCAGAGTGGCTGTACCAATTTGCTTTCCTAGAAGCAATGTCTGAGAGTTCCAGTGGCTCCACATCCTCACCAGCACTTAGTATTGTCTTTTTACTCTTAGCAATTCTGCTAGTTATGGAATGGCATCTAACTGTAGTTCTGACTTTCACTTCTCTAAAGACTAATGACGTTGAGTATCTTTTCATGTGCTCATTTGCTACAAAAATATCTTTTATGTTGACATGTCTGTTAGAATATTTTGCTCATTTAAAATATTGGGTTGTCTTCTATTAATTGTTAAGAAGTCTTTATATATTCTGAATACAAGTCCTGTATCAGATATGTGTTTTTTAATATTTTATCTCCTCTCTGGCTCATCTTTTCATTTTCAAAGAGCAGAAATTCTCAGATTTTATCAAAATTAAAAATTTTATGCAAATTTTATCAAGATCAATTTAATTACTTTTAAATATAGGACTAACATGGTTATCTATTTTTTTCTGATTGAGCTTTAGTACTATTTATCTTTGAAAGAATTTGTCCTTTTCAACAAAATTATTGGCATCAAATGATTCATAAAAATCCTTCACTATTATTTTAATGTCTGTAGAATTTATTTGTAGTGCTGTGTGACCCGTTCTTTCATTATCGATCATATGTTATTTTTTTCTTTTCTGTTTGTTTTTCTCAATTTGTCTGTTAGAGGTTATAAATTTTACTAATATTTTCAAAGAATCAGTTTTGGTTTCATTTACGTTCTCTATCATTTTCTGGTTTTCTATATTATTGATTTCAGTACTGATATTTATTATTTTCTTCACTCCGCTTCCTTGGGGTTTCTTTTTTTCTAGTATTAAGAAAGAAGCTTAAATCATTGATTTGGAATTTTCTAATAAGATTATAGCATTTACTGCTACAAATCCCTCCAAACACTGCTTTAGTTGTGTTCCCCAAATTTTGATCTGTTGTATTTTCATATAGTTTATTCAAAATGGCCTTATTTCTTTCGTGATTTTATCTTTGAACCGTGAGTCAAAATGTGTTAATTTCCAAATGCTTGGAGGTGAGGGTTTCCAAATATTTTTGTTATTGATTTCTAGTTTAATTCTATTGTAATCAAATAAAAAAAATAATTCTATTGTAATCAGAGAACATGCTTTGTTTGATTTAAATACACAAATTTTTGAGATTTATTTTATGGCCCAGAATATCATCTGTCTTGATGAATGCTCTATGTGCATTTGAAAATGGTGTGCATTCTGCTGTAGCAGGGGAGCGTGTTCTAGAAAGGTCCATTAGATCAAGTTGGTTGATATAAGGTCATACTGAATCAGGGCGGGTCTTCTGTATCTTTAATGATTCTTGGTTTCTATATTCTAAGGGAGAAGTGTTGAAAACTCCAATTATAAGTGTAGTTTAGTTATTCTCCTTGCATTTCAATCAGTTTTCGCTTTCTCTATTTTGAAGCTGTCATTAAGTGTATACACGTTTAGAATTGTTGTATCTTCTCGATGAACTGATTTATCATTATATAATGTCCTTCTTCTAGAAAGGTCCATTAGATCAAGTTGGTTGATATAAGGTCATACT
>NW_011902450.1:0-1894 GCF_000151845.1 Pteropus vampyrus | reverse complement strand
GTTAATTAATTAATTAATTAATTAATTATCTGATTAATTATCTTAATATTGTAAAGCAGTAATACTTTTATATTGTTAGAGTCTTACTTAATATGTGTTAAGTATAAAATGTATACAGAAAATAAAGAGTTTATTCTTTTAATAATTATTTATGCAAATATGATATGTGGGTATGTGTTGTGTGTTCATGTAAGGAGAATTATATAGGAAGAACTGAGAACTAAAAAGACAAGATATTTTCCCCTATACGGATGTCTGCTCCCAGGTAGCCAATACATAGTCTTGGGGCAGGTGTAGACTAATAAATGTTATAGACACTCCTGTTCAGACAGAGAAAACACAAAGGGCCACAGTAGTCACTCTTCTACAGCAGTTCTGAAATCTGATAAGGCACATGTTGACAGTTCTTTGATTAAGACTCAGCCCCACTGCCTTGAGGTTAGTCCTCATTGTTCCTTCCTCTACACTCGAAGTTCTTGGTCTAACTTCTGAGTCATTCTTTTCTCTTTAAAAAAAAAAGTCCTTGTAACTGAGTAGTTTCCTCGGTCTGCTTCCTATCCAAACTGCTTAGGAGATCCAAAAGCATCTTTTCTTTTTGTACTGTGTCTATTTCATTCGTTACCAGTTGATACAATTCCTTTAAAAAGTTCGTAGGCTTCTTGTGATTCAGTTTACAAATCGCCCCTTTAGAGAAAGGCACAACCGCAAATGTCTCCTATATAAATACTTCTCTACTTTGAACTCCTCATGACACCATTATGGGATAATAACCTTAGGATTCTTAGAAGCCCTATCATTTAATGGAAATCACCTGTGAAGCATACCCTTAAATTACTTAGAAGATCTTTTTCCTGTTCAAAATGTCTGTACGGCACTATTTTAAATATTTCTGAGGTATTAACAAAGAATTTCACAGGCCCAACCTATATTTAATTTTTTTTTCCTTATGTCATTTATAAATTTGAGACTAGTTTGCTATTTGGAAATGAGAAAAAGTCTAATTTTTCAACCTAGCAATTCCTGGCTTATTTATATTTCATTTATGTGTTTATTAAAAACTACCCCTTTTTAAAAAATATCTCATCTCTCTTTTACATTTTACTATAGACAGAAGAAACCAAACCAGCTAATACTTTGACATGGACATTGTTAGGTACATTTTCTGTTTTCCACGTTACCATATGCAACAGTATAGCCAAATTTACTGCCACTACATAACAAGAAGCCTCTTTATCTTCCAATAACATTCTCTTACTTTATCCAAGCCCTCACTGACAGCCTCCTTGAGGTCCTTCAATTTTCTAACATGCCACCCAAGCTTGTAGGCTTTCACCAATGGTATCCTTAATCCTTTTCTAAAATCTACCCTCTGCTCAGTCCAAATCCCATAGTCGGTGGTGCATATGTTAAAATTTTATTACAGTAACATTCTACTTCCAGGAACCAAATTTGTTTCAATTATTGACCATCGCAAAACCCACGACTTAAAATAATCATTTATTTTGCTCACAATTTGTAGTTTTATTAGGGCTCAACATGGACAGCTTGTCATTTTCCATGATATACTTTTATATCTATATCTATCTCTATAACTCTTGATACGTAGATAGTGATATAGATAAAAAGCTAGATGGTAGATAGAAGCATGTAAAATCATAGAAAGATAAAATATTCATTTTTTGCATAACTTTTATAATAAGTACGTATTATCGTTACGACAACAGCATAAAAATATAGAAGACGAATGACACTATGTACAATAACAATTATAATCAGAAGATCATAGAAAGTAATCATCTTTATGGTTAAGAATGATCAAATTCTTACAAGCCCGTTAGGCTGTTTTTAACAAGTGATCCAAAGACACTAGTTTTTGTCAACTATGAGTGACAGA
>NW_011902449.1:0-2482 GCF_000151845.1 Pteropus vampyrus | reverse complement strand
AATCTTATATTTTAATGGAGAGATACATAAAAACCACAAAATAAATAAGTAAACATAGAAAGTGATGTATTATGATAAAATAATAATGTAAAAAAAGGCAGAGAGTTTAGTGTAAGGGGAGAGATACTATTTTAAATAGTGGCCATGGAAGATGTCACTGAGAAAGTGACACTGAGCATAGACTTAAATGCTTTGTACTATAGGTAAAGGTACAAACCACAGGCATTTCTGAAAGAGGAGCACTCTCAATCAAGAAAAAAGCAAATGCAAATTCTGAAGCAGGAGCTTACTTAATACATGTATAAAGGCAAGGAGGCCAGTATGGCTGGAATAAAGTAAGGAAAAAAAATGGACAAGGACATACATTCAGAGAATGTATGAGATTTGAGGAGTAGGGATTTTGAGCACATTTTGACTATGGTAACATATACTCATATTATTTATTATGAGTCAAATGACAAACTCTAAGAAGAATTTAAGTTGAAGGATGATGTGACTAAAATGGAGACTCTTGATTATTATTTTGTTGATACATTGTAAGTGGAAAAAGGAGGAAGCAGGGAGACAATTAAGAGGATATTATAATGATTTAGGTAAAGATGGAAGTAGACCAGATAAAATTGCAGTAGTAACAAAGGTAAGATGAAAAGATTTGATTCTAGATATATCTGAAAACTATCACACTGTCCTTCATTCCAACATGAATTAATGAGAAGGGTATCTCACTTCTCTGGTATTCTTCTTCAGAACCCAAACCCCAGTCTAACCAAGAGAAAACATCAAACCCCAACTGAGGGACATTTTGTAAAATATCTCACTAGTATACCTCAGAGGCTATGGAAAACAAGGAAAGAGTAAGAAACTGTCACAGATCTGAGAAAATTAAGGAGAAATGATGACAAAATGCAATGTGAGATCCTGGAATGGATCCTGGGATAGAAAAATGGCATTTGTACAAACTCTGGTATAATCCATCTATAGTCTGTAGCTTAATTAGTAGTTTTGTACTGTAGTAATATAAGATATTAACATTCAAAAAAATAGGTGAAGTAGTATATAAGAATTTGCTCAACTATCTTTGCAACTTTTATGTGAATCTTAAGTTATTCCGTTTTAAAAAATGTTGAGTTAATGCCAACAGGATGCAACAAAGAATTTTCTGTGTTGTACGGGAAGCAAAAAATGACATCGAGGGTGACTGGAAGAATTTTAGCCTAATTACAAAATAAATTTCCTTTTACATTATAAAAAAGATGTGCCTTTTCCATATAGTTTCTTAGATTCTTCAAATCACAAAATTGGAGTCATAATAGAGAAGGTAGGAGCATAAAAATTGGAAGAACAAAGGAAGAAAGATATAGATAGATAAGAAGAGAAAGAGAAAAAGGTATTTGGGAGATTAAAAATTAGAGACATAAAACAAGGACAGTTGGGAAAATATAAAAGGAGGGATTAATAAAAATGTTACTGAGATTTATGGATTATATCAATTTTAATGTTCTTCAGGAAAATAAAGTATATATTGGAATTTTATTTTTATTATTATTTTGGTGGGGGTGGAATATGAACTACATTTCCTAAATAGTACTTCACTACTGAGATTGAACTATTTGGTTCCAACATCCATAAGTGTTACTATTATTTTTTAGTCTTTACATTTTTAAGAACAATAAAACTATGTTTGATGCATGATATCTGATACTACAAAATTAGAAAATGGGAGAATTATCTCGAAAAACCAGAATAAGAGCATGCTTTTTATAATTAATCACTACAGATTAAAAATTTAGAAAACTGGCATCATGTATCTAAAAAAAAATGAAATGTATGCAGAGAATTCAAATAAAGTAATATGATAGTAAGTGGTTGTTTGGCTATAGAATATCTTGACAGAAAAAATATATTCTCTGTATGATGTGTCAAAAAACAGCGAACCATGTAATAATTAATTGATAAACATGTCAACAAAGGATAAAAACTAGTACAAAATTTAAGTCTGTTAACTAGTGGGGTGTATATGAGAAGAATACCACATGACTACAGTATGGAAGACAATTTGGAGGAATGTGAGATGGAATCATATGGGTATGGAGATACCATTCATGGTTGTTGACCCTTAAAAAAAGAGGATTAAATTTTTAAAGTGCGATAATTTATTTTTAAAAAGGAGAATGACATAATCTGATTTATAACTTTTAAATGTGTACTTTGACTAACTGTGAAGGGTGAAAAGGTGAGCAAGGTAGGGGAAGGAGGAAACTTTAAAAAAGGATGGTGAAGAAGCTAAAATTTCAAAGTATATATAATGTATAAAATTTCAAATTATGTATATATAATTTCAAATATGTATATACATTTATTTAGAAAAGATTTAAGAGTAGGATTGATATTGCCAAAAATTGAATATCATGTACTATCAGAGACTGATAACATTTATAAAATGTTTAATATGCGCTTTTGCATTTACCAGCTTCTCCTGTAA
>NW_011902448.1:0-1672 GCF_000151845.1 Pteropus vampyrus | reverse complement strand
GAAAACTGAGTCAAGTGGGTTAGAGAGGGAATGAATTGGGTGATACGTAAGGCTCTCTTAAAATAGTTTGGAAAAGACATTTTTGAAAACAGTGTTTAATCTCTGCTCAGATTTTGTTCAGCCAGCTTAGTTCTCAAGATATAGAGCTTCTCTCCTACATGATGGTGCCCAGGGGTATTTGTCATAAAGCCTTAAAGGGGGCCAATTATAAGCCTTCTCTCTCCATCAGAAATTCATTAGTCACTTTCTTTCCTCTGCCTCTAGGCCATTTATCTATAAAATAAATTCATTTTTAACTCATTATATAGTTCAAAGCCAAGGCTATTTCCCTTAGTTACCTTGATCTCAAAGAAAGTAATTACTTGATATCAAGGCTCTCTTATGATTCAGATTTAAAAAATCAGATTAAGACAGAATTGCCAATAAATAGTGTTTTGGAAACCTCTGGAACAAATTTCCTTGATCTTGTTCCTTTTCTGTTCCTGGGCATACAACACTTCATTCACATTTGGTTTAGCGAAGGTGAATTTTGCCATAGGTAAATAGTCACTGGCATTTTAAATAAAATATTTACAATTTTCTCATTGCATTACTAAGTCAAAAATGTAGCAATGGGATTGAAGCAGCAATCAAGGTTGCTGCCAGGAAAGACTGGCGACCTAGGATTTCTGAAGTACAAGGTGTCACTTTCTAAGGGACCATGAGGCACTTGCAACAACAAAATTAGTGACTAGGCAAAATAAACTTTCTCATGCTAAACTAGGGAAGACTGAATATTTTAGTTTATGGCAATAGCAGCAGCTATATCAACCATTAATATTTACTAAGTCTTAATCATGGCCTGGGCATTACGCTAAATTCTTTAAATGTAACAACTAGTTCAATACTTATAAAATGCCCGCAGAGGTAGTCATAAAAACACATCACATTTGCTCTATGAAACATTTCCTAATTCCCTCAAGTTACTATCCAATTATAGCTTGAAAATATTGTTAGTAGCTAACATTTATTTAGTGCTTACTGTGTGAGAAACTGTATGTTAAGATATTACCTCATTTATTCTTCCCATAATCCACTAGACCATAAGCTCCTTGGGGTTAGGTGTTTTTGTCTTTTATTTCGGCTGTTGTATCATTAGCACCAAAAACAGGTTCTTCCATGGAGTATATACTCAATAAATATTTGTTGAATGAATGAATCTCATGATGCTTTTCTTATTTTACTAATGACAAAATGAAAGATAAGCGGAATAAATAGCATAGGACCACACAGCTAATAAGGAGTAAAAACAGGAACTTGATCTGACTCCAATTCCTGCATATTTAGCTACAATCCCTTATTTGTAGCTGTATAATCCTTGTAATTACACGCAAAACCATGAGACATAAAACTCTCTATATGTCTAGAAAGGCTGAGATGATGCTTGCATGACTGACATAACCAAAATCTTCAAGATTTGACTGTGATTTCTTCTTTGAGATCTCGTGTTTTGAGTGATGTGCTGAAGGAGCCAGGGGCATAGTATTATTAAAAATGAATGAGAAACACATTCTTGGGAAAACAAGGAAAAGCAAATTTGTGTCAAAATTCAGAAACTTGACTTAGCGGCTGAGGTAATAAGCAAGTTTGCTTGACACAAAAGGTAAGTTCAAGTGAGAATAAGTGATGAGGA
>NW_011902447.1:0-2281 GCF_000151845.1 Pteropus vampyrus | reverse complement strand
TAAGCAAGGGGGAAAAATTCATATTATTTCTCTGAGAAACCTTGAAAATAAGGAGAATTTAACTTATTCCAGCATGCTCTATTAACTTAGCTGTCATTTATTACCAAACATAAAAACACAGTATGATGACATCTATATTTGGCATCTATCATTTGCAATGCTGTTACCAGAAACATGATCGCATTTTTTTTAAAAAAATGATTTTAAAAAGATTTCTCTGAATTCCATATTGCCACTTTCTGATCTTCTGAAAACAGTTCTCTTCTCCAGTCATGAAATATTTCTCCAATTTTATAATGAACATTAATTAGTAAAGGGGAAAAGATTCAATATACATACATTTATTTTAAGGTACTTCTTTGAGAATGGGTACAATTCCACAAAGTTGGTCATAATTATATTTAATCCCGTCTAATGTATACTTTGAAGGATTTCAAATAAGTTGTGAGCTTCAGAAAAATTATTTGTGCCACCTTATAGAATATTTTTCTTTTTTCAGCAGTTTTACCTTCAAGTCTAAAATAAGTAAAGAAGGTTGGCTTTCTGAGTTATCTAAATAAGAGATTCTCAATTTTGAGGCTTCATCTAAACCACCTGGATTACTTGTTAAAACATATCCCACTTCCAGAATTTCTGATTTCAGTTCTGGGTTGAAATCTTAAAAACTTCATTTCTAACAAGGTCCTAAATGATGCTGATAACAATATTACTGGTCTGGGGACCACAGTTTGAGAACCGCTGATCTAAATATATGTGGCAAAAATGTTTAGATAACAGAAAACTATATTCCATTCTGTTCTATAGAGTGTCAAGCCACCTAAGCATTTGAACATTTACCCATCTTGAAAACCTGAAACAATGTAGATCTTCCTTGGTATAAACAGAATCACCCTAGGTTTGGGCTCAGCTATAATAGGGTACAATCAACTCAAAATTAATTTTCAGTCTAAGGAAGCTTATTTCTTCACCAGGTAATCCTGGCCATACAGGTGCACAAATTATCAAGATTTTTTTTTGGTCGGGAAGGTGGGGGTGGGCAGTTTTGATTTGCCCACTCATTCTGACTGTCATCACCTGACAAACCATCTTTAAAATCTGACTTTTCAGAGTGCGATCTAAAGTCCCGCCAATATGATCCAAGGAAGTGAAGTTCACTGCCTAAGCTGTGGGTCCTTGACCTCTGTGGATGATCAGTTCTGTGTCCATCACCTCTTGGTCCTCAAACATTCTTGCTGGCCCAGGCCTCTGCTTTTGTCACTGGACCTTTTAGTTGTCCCTCATACTAAGGTGATGATGACACCAAGCATAAAGAAGTCTTTCAGTAGTGATTTCCTGTATCTCACTTATCCTAGCTCAGAAAAATCTTGCCATTCAAATGAACTGGCGTCACAGAGGGGGTGGAAGAAGGGAGGAATTGGGGAGGCAAAATGGGATGGGGGAGGGGAATCCCTTTCAAAAGCTCTCCCTGTGAGAAGAGGAGACAGGAGCAGGAAGAGGAGGAGCCCAAGGCTGGCTATTTTTAAACTGAAAGGCAAAGCCCTTTGGTCCCATCTTCTTTCTCTCAAGCCCCTAGAACAACTTGCCAAAGGCATAAATCGCCTGGGAAATTCATTCTGTCTGTATTTCCTCTGTACTCAAATTGAGCCTTTCTCTCAAAATCTGCTACCTCCTTTCACAAAGTCATTTTCCATCAGAATCAGCATGTAGCCTCTCAAATGACGTCACTCAGGGAAAGATCCAGGAGGGGAGAGGAAGGAAGACTCACAACAGTTTGGGATGGAAATTGAGTCTTGACACACAAGAGAACAACTCCAGTCCATGAGAGAAGGAGTGGAGTCACCACCTTTGTAGGTTCCATGATGAAGGGGCCAGTTCATTGAGGATGCACATGTCATTTTAGCAGTTCTCCTGGCTCTCATCCCTGGAGGTGGGGGAAGAGAATCCCAATAATGCCTGTGCCTAGCTAATTGAAGGAAAGAAAATTAGCCCTGGTGTTCATTCAGAAAAGTCTAGGACAGGACAAAGGCAACTCTCAATTTATCCTCTAGCTTACTTACTCTTGCAATAAAGGGGTGTTATCTGTACCAGGAAAGAGAACTGATGCCTGCATTAACACTTGCTGCTTCTATTTTATTTTTAGGCTCTTCCATCATAGAAAGGAGAGCTGGGCCAGTTGGACTTCAGGCGTCAGACTACACTTGGTTTTCTCAGGTTTCTCTGCACATAAAGGCCCCAAATAATTTTCCATCAAGACCTTGCCAGGAAGTACAGCCAGATCTCA
>NW_011902446.1:0-1233 GCF_000151845.1 Pteropus vampyrus | reverse complement strand
ATACTCTGCAGTGTATTCCATTGTGGTAGGTGATTTTGCCAACTATAGGCTAATGTAAGTGCTCTCAACACACTGAAAGTGGGCTAGGTTAATCTGCAATGCTTGGTACATTAGGTGCGTTCAATGCATTTATGACTTACGATATTTTCAACTTAGGATAGTTTATCAGGATGTAAACCCATAGTAAGTTGAAAGGCATATGTACTTCATTTATAGCCCCAAGATGGTGTTAAAAATATAAATCAGTGTTTACATATATAACAAACCAATATTTTATAAAGATCTTCTGTTTTTACTGACTTCTCTCCTTAGGGGCTTTAGCTCAACCTTTAAAAGAATGGTAGTAAAGACTAACATATAACTGTCAATTAAAGATGCCTCTTGTTTATAGGTTGAGTTGTCCCCCCAAAAAGAGGTGTTGCAGTCCTGTCCCCTAACACCTGTGAAGGTAATCTTATTTGGAAATAGGGTCTTTGCAGATGTAATTAAGTGAAGATGAGGTCTTTAGGATAGACTCTTAATTCAATATAACTGCTGCCTTTATAAGAGAGAGAACACCAGGTGAAGAGAGACACAGACAGGTAAGATGGCCATGTGAAGACATAGGCAGAGATTGAAGGGATGCATTCCCAAGCCAAAGAATTCCTGGGGCTACTAGAAGCTGGGAGAGGCCAGGAAGGACCCTTCTCTAGGAGATTTGGAAGGAGCACGGACCTACCGACACCTTGATTTTGGACGTCTAGCCTCCAGAACTATGAGAGAACAACTTTTTGTTGTTTTACACCACCCAATTTGTGGTACTTTTTTACAGCAGCCCCAGGAAACTATTAACCCTCTTCTGCCCCTCACTGGGCTTCAGGCCTTGTCCAAATATCAAGACCATTTACATTCTCTTCCCTGAGGGCGAGTTCCTTCTCACCAAACTCCTTGGGTCAAATGCAAGAAGGTTGTGGTGGGCCTGCCCTGGGCTTTCCAAATGTGTCTGAGTCCTAAGTTGAACATAGATAGCACTCTTCAGCTGGAACTTCTACTATATCTCTCTGAAATGTGTCCTTTTTTAAAAATGTAGTAGACAAAGAGGCCCCTAAAAACCTACCTTCAAAATTCTCATTTCCACAGCATTTACTGACAAACTATCATATATGCTAACTACAGTTTTAGACTGGTAGGGTAAGCTCAAGTGAAGTAGATGGTCTCTGCTTTCAAGAAGCTGATGTTCTTACTGGAGAGAAG
>NW_011902445.1:0-2636 GCF_000151845.1 Pteropus vampyrus | reverse complement strand
CTGCAAATACAGATGAAGCTTTGCTCACTCTCCTGCCATTTACCTCCTTCTGTGCGGCCTGGTTCCTAACAGACAATGGACTGGTACTCCTGCTCTAAAGTAATGATAAAATGTATAGTATAGTAAATACATAAACCAGTGACATAGTCGTTTATTATCATTATCAACTATTATACACTGTACATAATTGTGTGTGCTATACTATTATATGAATGACAGCACAGTAGGTTTGTTCACACCAACATCACCACAAACTTGTAAGTAATGCAGTGTGCTATGATGTTATGACAGCTAAAATATCACTAGGTGATAGGAATTTTTCAGCTCTGTTATAATCTTATGAGACCACTGTATATGTGGTTCACTGTTGACCAAAACATTTTTATACAGTTCATGATTTTAGTTGTCTCCTGTTCCTTTTTCACAAGTCAAAACATAAACTTATGGTTCTGGCACTTCTTTAGGTACTGGCCATTTATGTTGTGATTGATAGTTACAAAAGATGTATAGATAAACCTTTTCAACCCTACTTGATGGGATTAATTTTTAAATGCTTAATAAAACAATTTCCCTCCCACTGCGATACTACCCAGAGAGCAGGAAAGCACTTTCCTGATTGGAAGACACCATAAAAGCAGTAAGAGACACTATCAATTTAACATATGAATTGTGAAAAGTCTTTTTCAGCTGTGGTTAAGACTGAGGATGTCTATGTTTATGTAAAATAAAAAATTCTGTGTGAAGACTCAAAGTTTCTTTCACACCTATAGAACAAGAATCAAACCCAGAAGGAAGACATGACAATTTTCCTCATTAAAAAAAGTATTTGCAAGTAATTTAATACTTAGGAAAAATTGCAAAATTAGTGCAGATAGTTACTATTATATCCTTAACCCAGCTTCCCCTAAAACTAGGAAATTAATGTTAGTGAAACATGACTAACTAAACTTTAGACCTTATCCAAATTCACCAGGTGACTTTTTCTTCCCCTAATGTTATTTTTCTGTTCCAGGATCCAATCCAAGATCTCACATTGCAATTAGGTGTGTTGTCTCCTTAAGTCTACCCAATTTATGACAGTTCCTCATTCTTTCCTTGTCTTCCATGACCTTGACAACTTTAATGAGATCTGGCCAGTTATTTTGTACAATGTCTCTCAACTTAGGTTTTTCAGGTGTTTCTTCATGATTCAATTGAGATTATATACTTTTGGGGAAAATGTCAGAGAAGTAATATTGTACCTTTTTCAGTGCATTCTATCAGGGGTGTACATATGTCTATATGTATTATTACCAGTGGTATTAACCTTGATCACTTGGTTCAGATAATATCGACTAGATTCTTCCACTGTAGAGTGACTAATTTTCTCTTTGTAATTGATAAATATCTTGGAGTTACTCTTAGTCAGTGCGAATAGTCTCTTTCTCCTCAAACATTTGTTCTTGATTTAAGCATCCATTGGTAGATGTTGCCTGCAACTGTGGTGTTTGCCTAATGGTGATTTTGCATATCCCTCAGATGGCAATTATTTTTCTATTTTCCTTCTCTAAGAGAACATATTGCTACATCTACCTAAACTCCAAGGGAAGAGTTTAATTCAAAGTTTATATATTTGGTTAATGTACTGAATTTTTTTAGACCTGTCCATATTAATGTATTAGTTTTTGTTTGTCTGTCTGTCTCTCTGCCCACCTGTCTGTCTGTACGTCCATCCATCCATTTATCCATCCATCCAAATATTCACCTTTCTATCTATACATTTATATCAATAAACTCAAATTATGGAAATTATATCTCATTTACTTAGCCAGATATCATAGCTGGTAAGTACATATCTCTCATCTTTCCATATCATCTAGATAATTGTGGCACATATGTGTAGCTTAAAGACCAAAGTCAATGCAAAGAGAAAAAGAAAAAAGAAGCAAACTAACTCATTCTTCTTTTTAGTCTCCTAGAAATATTTTCTTTTCTTTTTATTATCAGAAGAGCCAAACTCCTTTTTTTCCCGTTTTATTGAAAAATAATTGATATATGTCAGTGTTTAAGGTTTACAACATGATGATTCGATTTACATATATTGTGAAATGATAACCACAATAGGTTCAGCTAACTTTCATCATCTCATACAGAGTCAGTAAAAAGAAAATAAAGAAAAGGAAAAAGAAAAAAAAAAGAAATTTTCTCCTTGTGGTGATAATTCTTCAGATTTACTTTCTTAACAACTTTCCTATATATCACATAGCAGTATTTACTCTAGTCATTGTGTTGTGCATTACATCTCTGATACTTATTCATCTTGTACCTTCAAACTACTTTATGAGTTGACAAATGCTCCTCATAAAAAGGAATAGGTATGAGGAAAGGAAAGAAAAGATAAGAAACTTGTTTGGGGCATAAAGAACATGTACAAGTAGCCAAAAGAAAAGAGATTCCTGGTGGAAGAGCAGGAGTTTTCCAGGTTTATTTTGGTACCTGGGGGCAGCTGAGTAGAAAGCACACATCTGAAGTTACAGGTATTTTGCTTGGATTATCCTGGTTTTCCTTCTTTCTTTTGTTAAAGTATATAGATTAGAAGACCAAAAGAAACACATTTAAACATCAAAGTAAACAAAAGGCAATTAATACTTAAATAT
>NW_011902444.1:0-1077 GCF_000151845.1 Pteropus vampyrus | reverse complement strand
GATTTCTAACTTTTATTAAATACTGTAGAATTAGGATTTGTCACAACATTAACTATTGCTATATTTTTTCAAAAATGTTGCTATCCCCTCAGATAGGTCACAATAGTTTCAATGTACAATGTCAGATGTGATATAATTGATAATAAAAAATATATATTTAGTCTTCATCCCCAATTCTGGCACAGAGCCCCTAAAAATCTTGAAATTTCTTAAGTGATGACAGTGATCAAGATAATTCTTGTTATGTTAATGACGTAAATTTTGAGATAAGGTTGGGGGCTGGTCATCAAAGGAACAAACCATGTGATTAGAGGCTTGGAATGTTCAGTCCTGAGCTCTGGAGATGAGAGTAAAGAGGGGAGAAAAATTACCAATGGCTAATGATTTAATCAAAAGTCTCCATTAAAAAAAAAAAAAGAAAAAGGACAGAGTTCGGAGAGCTTCTAGATTGGTGAACACTGGAGATTTAGGAGAAATGGCATGCTCTCAGGGGCATAGAGGTTCTGCACCCCATCCCACTTTTGATCTTTCACAAATAGACAGATATTTCTCCAGCAATATCTGGAGTTTATTAGGGAACAATAACAAATTCAGAAGAATTCAACAAAGAATTTGTGATGTGCTGTCTAAGCATGAAGTATGCACAAGTCCAGAGAAACGAAGAATAAAAATGCTCTTCTATGGACTTAGGAGGAACTGTTATAAACAGAGAGCCCATTGAAGGAACGTAAAAGTTTAAAGTATAGTGACTTTTCATTGGCTGAGCTATAATAATGAGCAAGGAAATTTTTTTTTTTCCCCTGCTGAGGTAAAGTAGTAACCATTCCTGTCAGAGGTACAAGGTACATCTCTTACTGTTGGGGTCAGTAATGTGCATTGAGTGACACATGCATGAGAGTTCTCTCTTCAAGCCTCCTAACTCCATTTTAAATGACATTTCTATTTACTAATTTTCACACCATATACCT
This sequence comes from Pteropus vampyrus, assembly GCF_000151845.1. Taxonomy (NCBI): domain Eukaryota; kingdom Metazoa; phylum Chordata; class Mammalia; order Chiroptera; family Pteropodidae; genus Pteropus; species Pteropus vampyrus. Next base: position 109 of record NW_011902444.1, on the reverse strand, counting down.
TGCTCTACACATCTCTACTATCTGGCTGTTCCTGAGCTATATCATTTTAAAATTAACCTGTAATCTAATGAGTAAACAAATTTCTTGAGTTCTGTGAGCTACTCTAGCA
>NW_011902443.1:0-2123 GCF_000151845.1 Pteropus vampyrus | reverse complement strand
TTTCGGCTACCCATAGTTTTTTCTAGCATTATGGGTTCATTAAATTCTGGGCGTTTGTGTGGGTCACATTTGGAAGCAGTGTGTGTGGAAGATCCTGGCTTTCTCATGGGCAGCGCTTGTCCGCCTCGGGTCCTCTGAGGTCGAGTGGCACGGCCTCTTGTCCACTGGAAAGGCGTGTGAGAGCCGAGAGAGAGGGGCCGTGAAAACCCAGCCGAAGCCGTTAGGCTTGCCTGCTAACAGCCTCGACAGTTAAACAGGGCCTTGCGAGGATGGACAGGCTTGGGCCACTTCTAGTTATTGAGGTTTCTGATTGACTAACCCACCTTGTCTGGAGGCCAGCTTCAAATAGCTCAGTTCCAGGCCTGTCTTTAATGGGAAGCCCCCAGCCAGAAAGAAGGCTCCCTTCCCTCTGCAGCTGTTGTGTTCTTCTGTTTGCTTCTCTCGTTTTTAGAAAGCTGCCCAGGGAAGCTGATCGAGATCCATGGCAAAGCAGGCTTATTCCTCGAAGGCCAGATCCACCCAGAGTTGGAAGGAGTCGAGATTGTCATCAGTGAAAAGGGGGCGAGTTCCCCCCTGATCACAGTCTTTACTGATGACAAAGGTGCCTATAGGTAAGTCCCTGATTAAGAAATACCTGCTTGTGGCCAGTTGGGGAGCCCGTTTTCCTTGGGGGAGGTGATGCTTCCTCCAGGATTTGGACAAAGCCATCTCTAGCATTTACTCTCTTTTGTTCAGTGTTGGGCCCCTGCACAGTGACCTGGAATATACTGTGTCCTCACAGAAGGAGGGGTACGTTTTGACCGCGGTGGAAGGGACCATCGGAGACTTTAAGGCTTATGCCTTGGCTGGAGTAAGCTTTGAGGTAACACTACATGTTTTTGAAAAGCATTTTATTAGGGTATGATTGACATACAATAAACTTCACATAAAGTGTATAATTTGATATAATATCAGCATAGGTCGGACATATGAAAACATCACCACAATCAAAATAGCGAACACATCTGTCACCCTCCAGAGTTTCCTTGTACCCCTGGTACTCCATCCCTCTCACCCCACCCTGCTGATCTGATGCTTTTTGTCCTTATAGATGGTCTTGCATTTTCTAGAGTTTTATATAAACAGAATCATACAGGTCGTCCTCTTTTTTTTCCTCTGGCTTCTTTCACTGGCATAACTTGGAGGTCTGTTATTTGAGCGTGTTTGCATGCCTTTTGGGAAGCATTTTAAGCTTTCTTCCTTAACAAAGGACACAGAACGTTCCTACTGTGCTGTTTGATGTCTTCTCTTGTTCCTCTGTTCTTGGGAAGAAGCAGGCTCTGAGAAGTGCAGAGTAAGCCTAGAGATGCTTGAGTATAAAGATTTTCAGTCAGGAGGACAAAGGAAAAGAATGGCTGATTACTTCACATAAAAAATTACAATTCTGTGTTGCAGAATGTATTTTGTACCACATTGAAAGATGGTCAGACCAAGAAGGAATATTTATACCCTAAATAATATCTTTAATTTATAAAGAAATTCTAAAGTTGTTAAGGAAAAAACCCAGTTGAGAAAAGATGAACAAAGAAAATAAAAAGGCGATTCACAGAAATAATACACGTGACTAATAAACGTAGAAGAAAAGCTCAACTTTGGTAGTGACTGAGAAACACAAAGAAAGTTACCATCGAAACACTGGGTTTTGAGTTACATTTGCAAAAATTAAGACAATATCCATGTTTTAGAGAGCATGTATTTTCCCGTGCATGGATGACTTATGGTTATAGCCGCTTCGGAGTACAATTTGATGGCATCTTTCTGAATTTAAAGTACATATACCCAGCGGTTCTACTGCTAGGAATTGGCTATTCAGATTCAGAAGGAGAGAACCTTTCAGTTGTGTCTCCTTTTCCATCGCAAAGATGGTTTGCCGGCCTCTGGTTTAGAATGCTGTGCGGCTGCTAACCAGTGAGGCGGATCCTCTGTCAGTGGACTGATGCAGGGGTGGCCAGCACACGAGGCTGAGGGAAGAAAGCGTGTGGAGCATGTGGGTGCCATCGTTTCCCCCCCTCCCCTGTGACGTTTCTAAGCTTCACGTCCCAGAAGGCTGCACACCTGCAATCATCAGTTATCCTGGGGTGAAG
>NW_011902442.1:0-1417 GCF_000151845.1 Pteropus vampyrus | reverse complement strand
CCCCGCGCTGGCCGAAGGTCCCGGCTCGGTGCCCTCACCCGCACCGGCCAGCTGTGGTGACAGCGCGGGCGCCCCGGAAGCTTCTGGGCCCGGTGACGCCCCTTCTTCCCAGGGGCCAGTCGCGGGGTCTGGCCTCGCGGCCATTTCTGAAAATCAATTTCCCGCTCCTGAGAAACCAACTCGCCACAAGCCGATCCCCGGAAAACCAGTTCAGCCGATGACCGACCCCCTGGACGGGTCGTCCACCCAAAGATAACTTGCCAGGATACGAGGAATTTCTGCAAGTGTCTGTCTTGTCTTCTCCCTCTGCCGGCCCGGTCCCCAGAACCCTCAAAGGTCCCAGCCCAGACTCAGGTCGAGCCGCGTTGCCGCGGGGACAGGGGCAGGGGCAGGGGCAGGCTGGGGACAGGGACCCTGACAGGACTAGGGGTGAAGCGGAGGCTGGGGACACAGGGAGTCGGGTCCCTGCCTGGGGGAGGGGCGGAGCCACTGGTCTGAAACCGGCCACCTGGGGGAGATTGAATAGGGTCCTCGGATGGGATGAAATCAGTTGGTAACTAATTAGTTCACTCACGCAGAATATGGCCACAGTTCCCGCACCCGAACGTGTTAGTATGAGGGTCCCTGTCTGGGAAACACTACCCGGCCATGTCCTTCCAAAGAGCTGCCCACGACGCTGCGATCGAGACATCCGAGGTCGACCTGGGTTTCGTCACTTTGTTCGCTCTTTCTTCCCGAGCAGCTTTCTAGAATGGCCTTCCTTTTAATTTTATGTTCTTTCATCTCGTCTAGGGAGGTACGTTTGTGTTTTCTTTGCCTGATCTGCTTGACACACTTCAGGATCTTCCAATGTGAAATCCTTCATCTTTTTTGTTTTGTTTTGATTTTAGAAAATCTATTATCTTAAGTTCTATAAATATCTGCCCACATTTTCCACGTTTGTCATGCCTGCGCGCGCGCCCCCACGTCGGACCTTGTCCCCGCCAGCATGGTGCGCCGTCTGGCGCCCGGGCTTCCCGGGGCCTCCGCGGTTGGCCCGCCCCGGCCCTTCCCGCGTCTGCGCCGTTTCCGTTAGGTGTTAGGACGGCCTCTGTCACACACAGAGAAAAGGGGGAAGACACCAAAAGCATTCGAAAGAACAGGTGAAAGCAAGCGCCTCCCTCCCCACCCCCCACAGCGACCCTCCCCCCTTCTGAGGCGACATCCCGTAAGGGGAGCTCTTGTTTACTAATCACTGAAAACCTTTCTCTCGTGAAGTTCCGTGAAGACATTTTGCCTCTTTTTTTTCTTACTGATTTGCAGGGGTCTTTGATTTCTAGACGACTTCACTCCGTTGGTTACATGCATTGGAAATATCTCCTCTGATTCTGTGGTTTATCTTTTCACACTGAGAATCTGGTGTCTTTTCATGAGTAGG
>NW_011902441.1:0-1798 GCF_000151845.1 Pteropus vampyrus | reverse complement strand
CCAAGCTCATTTTACAAGGCCACCATTACCGTAATCCCCAAAGAAAAGACATTACCAAAAGGAATATTATAGGCTGATATCCCTCATGAACATAGGCGTGGAAATCCTCAATAAAATATTGGTAAACCAAATTTAGCCAGACATTAAAAAGATCATACACCATGATCAAGTTGGATTTATTCCTGGGACATAAGGTTTGTTCAGCATCTGCAAATCAATTAACGTGATAGACTACATAAATATAATAAAGGATAAAATTCATATGATCATATCAATAGTTGCAGACAAAGTGTTTGACAAAATCTAGCATCCATTTATAATAAACGCTTTCAGCAAAGTGGGAATAGAGGTTATATACTTCAATATAAGAAAGGCCATATATGACAAACCCACAGCTAGCATCATACTCAATGGGGAAAAGCTAGAAGTGTTTTCAGTAAGATCAGAAACAAGATAAGGATGTCCGCTTTCACCATTTTTATTCAACATAGTATTGTAAGTCCTAGCCACAGCAATCGGATAAGAAAAAGAAATAAAAGGCATCCAAATTGGAAAGGAAAAAATAAGACTGTCATTATTTGCAAAAAACTGTTAGAACTTATAAATATACTCAGCAAAGTAACAGGAGACAAAATTAATATTCAGAAATTGGTTGCATTTTTATACACCAATAACAAACTATCAGAAAGAGAAATTAAGAAAACAATCCCATTTACAATTGCATCAAGAAAAAAATCTAGTAATAAATTTAGTCAAGGAGGTAAACGACCTGTACTCAGAAAATTATAAGTTATTAAAAAGATACAAATAAATTGAAGGATATACTGTGCTCATGGATAGGGAGAATTAACATCTTTAAAATGTTCATACTACCTAAAACAGTCCATGGATTCGATGCAATCCCTATCAAAATACCAATGGCATTTTTCACAGTACTAGAACAAATAATCTTAAAATTTATATGGAACCATAAAAAACCCTGAAAAGCCATGGCAATTGTTGGAAAGAACAAGTTGGATGTATCACACTACCTGATATTAAACTGTACTTCGAGGCTATAGTAATCAAAACAGCGTGGTACTGGCATAAAAACAGACACATAGATCAATGGAATAGGATAAATCCAGGAATATATGGTCAACTAATCTATGACAAAGAAGGCAAGAATATAAAATAGGGGTAAAGACATTTTATTCAACAAATAATGTTGAGAAAACTGGACAGATACATGCGAAAAAATGAAACTGGACCACTTTCTTACCGCATATACAAGAATAAACTCAAAATGGATTAAAGACTTAAATATAAGACCTGAAACTATAAAACATAGAAAACATAGGTAGTAAACTCTCTGACATTGCTCTTAATAATATTTTTTTCTGATATATCTCCTTGGAGTAGGGAAACAAAAGAAAAAAAATGGGAGTACATCAAACTAAAGAGGTTTTACGTAGCAAAGGAAACCATGAACAAAACGAAAAGACAACCTAATGAATGGGAGAAGATATTTGCCAATGATGTATAAAGAATTAATATCCAAAATATATAAAGAACTAATATAACTCAATACTAAAAATCAAACAATCCAATTAAAAAATGGGCAGAGGACCTTAATAGACATTTCTCCAAAGAGGATGTACAGATGGCCAGTAGACATGTGAAAAGATGCTCAATGTCACTAATCAGCAGAGAAATGTAAATTAAAATCACAATGAGATATCATCTCACACCTGTTGGAATGACTATCATGAATAAATAAAAAAAACCTATCACTGTTGGTGTGGATATGGAGAAAAAG
>NW_011902440.1:0-1472 GCF_000151845.1 Pteropus vampyrus | reverse complement strand
GACGGCCGGGACATGCGTGCCTGATGTAACGGTCCCGCCAGGGAAGAGGGTGGGCAGGACTCGACCTCCCACAGAAGCTGACACCTCGCTGCTCTCCCTAAGTTATTTTCTTCTGCTTCGTAATGCGAAAAACAAATCTTCTCGCCGCCTCTCTTGCTAACTTTCAAGGCTGTGACTCTACGGTCCAAAATTACAAGCTTCACAGCTAAGGAACAGGAAGGATAAGCCGAACAGGGCAGAGAGGCCGGGGGACAGGCACGCGCGGGCGTCAGACGTCACCGTCCTGTGGGAGCCGACCTGGGAAGTGCTGCCACTTCACGCCAGAGACGTCGGCCAGCGTGTCCGTGTGAGGACGGGTGGCTGAGCAAGGGGCTGTGTGTCTGGACGGCTCAGCGTTTTGCCCATCTAAGGAGGCGTCAGAGGTCGCTCCGCTTTGCACCCCACGTTCGGACCCCCCTCTCTGGACATCCTGGGCCAGGCCTGCCCTCTTGCCCCTGAGGATGTGGTCAGTCGGGGGCCTCTGCTGGCCACTGGGGCCTGCGAGGCTGGGACGGAAAGCCTGCCAGCTGTGACCATGGCTGACACCGAACTCCCCTCCTCAGCTCGTCCCAGAACTGGGCTGCCTGAGGCCGCAGCCGCTGTGCACAGCACTCATTTAAATCCTAATTAATGAAGTAAACTAGGGTTCTGTCTCATCGGCCGCCAGGCACGGGCTCGCCAGCCCCTGGGGGCTACTAACAGTGCCCGGGGCAGGGCAGATATAGAGCGGTCACGTGGTCGCGGGGAGACCTTTCGGGGGTGGTACTCTAAGTGGACGTTCGGCCTCGTGGGACAACGCATCCCCACGCACAGTGTCACGGCAGGTGAGGGGCGGCTGCGAGCCCTGTGACACCACAGCGACTTCGAACCTGTCATGATCTCTTTGACAACTGCCTGTCAAACGCGGAATCCGGGTCCCCTGTCCTGGACGTGGGCCAGCCCAGCGCCTGATGACACGGAGGCGAGGCCAGCCGGCTCCGAGCCTGTGCTTAAAAAGAGTCTGTTTAAAAAATCCCATCCATTTCCTAACAAGGACAGTCGAGGGTGACAAACCTCATGGCAGCCCGCACGGCACAGGGCAGGGAGGGGAGGGCTCTCGGGGCTGCCGGCCGCCCCCCTCCGCAGGCTCTCGGAGGACCTCGCGTGTTGTGACGGGTGAGTCCATGAGAGCGAGCCCTGTGCCGTCTGTCACTGTGTCCTCAGCACCAGGACGGAGCGGGCACAGACCGGGGTGCGGCGGGCGCGTGCGGGGTGAGCGAGCGGTGCAGGAGGCAGGGGCGGCTCGTATCCGCCGGGCAGGGCGTGCCGCGCCATCTCTGCCACTTCAGGCCTCACGCTCAGTGATGCACGATGTGCGGGCCGCTGTCCGTCCCCTTCGACAGAGGGGCGCCGTGGCCCGGAGAAGTTAGACTTCTTGCCACACACACAAGCCA